>NC_039260.1:11098959-11211459 GCF_003368295.1 Carassius auratus
CTAATGAATTCTCCTGCAAGCCTTAAGATGTGAATTTATTACTACAATTTGCCATAAAATTATTTTATTGCACATTACCGCATAAGTGACACCCAGGGGAGATAATAAACTAGGATAATATAACTAAACTACTTTTTACATTCATCTAGTAGTTATACTTTCTAACTTAAGTTTAGATTTTATTAAAACTAATATCAAAACTTTATTTTGCATGAGGTACATTAAATCATTGAAATTTAAAACAAAACTGACACAATTACATATAATTTTAAACGCCTGTGTGGGGCAAATTTTAGGACCATTGAAATGAGGTCTTCAATCTCACTGGCCTTTAGAGACTTGTACACCTTCTGCATTGCCCCTAGAGGTAGGAATAATATCATGTCAACATTGTAGCCATTTGGATATGGTTTTATTTAAAATGATGTACATTGGGACAAGAACAATTTTCCAAAGTGCAAAAAAATTGGCTAGAACTATAGAAAAAGACTTATAACTTGCCTATATAGCACATTTAAACAGCCACACAAGACAGACCAAAGTGCTTTACAGAACAAGCATATAAGAATAAAAGCAGAAAAACACACATAGAGAACAACTAAGCTAAGATTAATTATAAAATCAAGAAGCAAATGTAGAAAAAAAAAAAAAAAAAAAATAAATAAATAAATAAATAAATAAATAAATAATAAAAAAAAAAAAAAAAAAAAAAAAAAAAAAATAAGAACAGTCTAAGATAAGAAATCAATAGGCTAACGAGAATAGATATGTTTTGACCAGAGACTTAAAAACAGGGAGGTTGGGAGCAGTTCTGATCTCTAGAGGCATGGTGTTCCACAGACAAGGCCCTGCCACCGCAAAAGCACGCTCCCCTCTACGCTTAAGTCTGACACGAGGGACTACCAGCAGCGCCTGGTCGTGGGATCTGAGACTTCTGGACGGAATGTACGGATGAATAAGTTCAGAGAGATAAACTGGTGCTAGGTTGTGTAAAGATTTGAAGACAAAGAGAAGAATTTTGAAATCTATTCTCTGCCGGACTGGTAACCAATGTAAAGATCTGAGGATGGGAGAGATATGGTCATATTTGCGACAATTATGGATGAGTCTGGCTGCCGCATTTTGGACTAACTGAAGACGGGAGATTTGAGAATCTGATATACCGCAATATAGTGAGTTGCAATAATCCAGTCGACACGTGATGAAGGCATGAACCGCCATTTCCAGAGTTATTGGAGTGAGAAAGCCTTTGATTTTAGATAGTAAGCGAAGTTGGTAGAAACCAGAACTGACTACAGATGAGATGTGTTTATCAAACTTTAAAGACTGGTCAACAAGAACACCTAAGTTCCGCACTTCTGGAGATTTAAAGGGAGATAGACCTCCCAAGTGTGGGCATGTGAACTGGGACCTTTCACTCGGGCTGAAAACAATGACCTCGGTCTTATCATCATTAAGGGATAGGAAATTTTGAGCTAGCCATGCCTTCACCTCCTCTAAGCATAGATGAAGAGAGTTTAGTGCTGCAGGATTATTGCGCTTGATTGGAATGTAAATTTGGGTGTCGTCTGCATAAAAGTGAAAAGATACACAGTGTTTCCTAAAAATTGTGCCCAACGGTAGCATGTAAAGAGAAAATAGAGAGGGAGCCAAAATAGAGCCCTGTGGAAGACCACATCTCAGGGGTGCCATGGAGCTGGAAAAGTTTCCCATTTTTACTAAAAACTTTCTGTCAGTAAGGTAAGACTGGAACCATGACAGGACAGAGCCTTTTATGCCCACCCACGTCTCCAGTCTAGCTAGCAGAGTAGGGTGGTCAACGGTGTCAAAAGCCGCCGACAGATCTAGGAGAACTAGAACCACAGTGTCTCCACAGTCAGTGGAGAGATAAATGTCATTTAGCACTCGCAGGAGAGCGGACTCAGTGCTGTGGGCAGTCCTAAACCCAGATTGAAAGACCTCATATATACAGTTATTTGACAAAAAGTGTTGGAACTGATCCAACACGATTTTCTCTAATAACTTGGAAATGAAAGGTAGGACAGAGATGGGCCGGTAATTTTTTAAAACAGAAGGATCCAGTGAAGGCTTCTTGAGCAAAGGAGTGACCGTAGCCACTTTAAGATTGGCCGGAACAGATCCAGTGCTTAGACACTTGTTAATAAGGGATACCATACCTGGACCCACCGTGTTTGTGATTAATTTTAAAAATCTCGGGTGAATGATATCATTTGGGCAGAATGAAGGTTTGAGCTTAGCGCTCACATCCTTCAGTGTCTGGAGGTTAATGGGAACAAAAGCCTCCCAAACACAGGAGGTACGTGGCCTAATAGGGGGGAGAGTTAATTTAGGGCAGATACTGGTCCTTAATGTAGTGATTTTGTTAATAAAAAATCTCTGGAAGTCTTCACATAGAGCATCTGAGGCAACAGACAATTTAGCAGATGGGTTTAAAACAGAATGAATGACAGAAAACAAGACCTTAGGTTTAGAGTGATTGGATTCAATTAAGTTTGAGAAGTATGCGGCTTTAGCTGATTTAGCAGTGTTCTGGTAAGCTGTAAGAGAGTCTTTGAACATGCGGAAGGAGACACTTAGCCTGTCCCGTTTCCATTTGCGTTCGGCCTTTCTACATGTTTGTCTTTGGAGACGAGTGTCAGAATTTTGCCACATATCTGATTTTGGTTTGGGTTTGTGAGGCTTAAGAGGAGCAGTCACGTTTGCTACTTTAAGCCAGGCAGAATTTAAAAGGCTAAGATGCTGATCTGCATCCAGGTCAGATAAAGGTTGGTCCAAGTGCCAGTGAGAGCATAACTCAGTAAAGCACAAGTCGAAGTTTGTGTTGAACTGAGGAGAATAGAACCGTGACATAACAGGATCAGTAGTGGGTTGAGAAAGCTCCAGAAGAGACAGTGAGAATAAAATAGGCTTGTGATCAGAGAGAGGAAAATCAGAGATAACAATATCAGTGACATTAATCCCATAAGATAACACAAGGTCCAGTGTGTGGCCCTGAGTGTGGGTAGAGTTTTTGACCCACTGCAGTAGGTTAAAAGCGTCTATTAAGTCAAGAAACTCCTGCGACAGGGAGTTTGAAAGACAGCAGACATGAATATTGAAGTCGCCCAACAAAAGGAAGCGATCATAATTTGTGGCAATGTTGCCAATGAACTCAGTGAATTGCAGTATAAAATCCTTAGTGAAGAGTGGAGGGCGGTATATCACCCCAATACAGATGGGACCATTCCAATCTAGGTGGAGAAGCTGAGTTTCAAAGGTGGGGAAGGCCGTTGCAGGGACCAGCCGGCAGCGTGAGGAGAGAGAGTTATTTAAAATAGTTAAAATCCCACCCCCGCGTCCATTAGGACGAGGAGAGTTAAAAAATGTACAGTTTGCTGGAACCAGTTCTGATAAGGGAGTTAAATCACCGACCTTTATCCATGATTCTGTGATGAACATAAAATCCAAGTTGTGTGATGAGTAGAAGTCGTTTAATAAAAAGGTCTTATTCACCACGGAGCGGGCGTTTATTAGCGCCAACTTAGGTGGAGGAATAGACACGTGAGATGACGGCGCTTTTCTCAATGAGCGAAGATTTTCGTGATTTACTCCGTTCCGCCGGGCACGTCGGCCAACACTGCGGAGATCAACCTGAGTGGCAAGACTCAGATGTAGAGGGAAAACAGGACGAAGACATCGGTAAACCGCGTCCCGCGGGTGCCATGCTACAGATCTGCGTCCAAACGAAATGTCAGCTTGTAAATAAGCTTTCAGTTTCGTCATGTAACCTCCGCGGCAACCTCGTTTCCTCCTTCGCTTTCTCCGCACGGTGTTTAGCGGCCACCGGCAGATATCGTGCAGGAAGATAGTTTGGGGAGGCTCGTATGGTTTGTGAAGTGGGCATTCCACGTCCACGGTGTGAAAGTTCGCGTAGTGATCCTGGTACCTAATCACATTGCCAGAGGCAGTGTACTCAGCAAATAGCAATACCCTTATAGCAGGGGAGTACAACATACGCCATTCTGCCTAGTGGAGGCCCCATTAGGGGCCTACCTACTAAATGCATAGGCGTCAGCCCATGGCAATGCTCTGGCTTCAAAGGGAGCAGAGTTCAAAAACCAGAATGAAATGTAGTTTAGAACTCCCTGCTCAACCGGAGCCATCGTGGTGTGAGGTAGATACATACAGAGCTGAGAATGGACTACTCAAAACTACCCTGAGTTAGCGGGGGAGTAACAACCATATGCCCCTGCAATGTTAGACAGGGAGCAGGCCTGCAAGTGGCTCCAAAGGGTGACAGGGATTTGTCCTGCGCCCAGCCTAGGGGAGCGGGGGGGCTAAATTGCAAGCCAACCCACTTCAACCCATCGGTCGAGCGATTAGCTCAACGGGCTGAGTGGAGCCAGCTCTAGAGGCCCAAAAAACATCTCTGTTCGGCAGGGTCTGACAAACTCTCACTTCGCAGAGCGAAAGATGGCCTAACCCTGCTAGACTGATCCTACCTCAGCTACCACCCTGCATTACTCTATCACCCCTGAATGCAGAGAAAGGGGCGGGCCTTGGCCAACAACTCCCATTTAAGGGAGGAGGCTGAAATCAGGGGGAGGAAGCCTAACACATAATGAATGTGGCAGCTATACTTAGCAACACGCCTCCAACATCCCTAGCATAGCCTAGGCCAGCTACAGAGGCGGCCCGGATGAGGGCCGACCTGCAAGCATAGATCTACCTGAGGGCTCGGAGGAGCCACAGCCTACTTGATTGAGAGGCCGTGAAAACACTCAACCTACTGAAACCCAACAGAGCTCAGGGGAGCGAGTACTCAGGATACCAATGTCACAAACCGATAGGCAGGACATCTATCTGAAGATCTATCTGAAGCGCCAGCGTCAGTCTAAACCTAAAGCAAAAAAGTTTTTTTTTTTTTTTTTTTTTTAGGAAGACCAACTACTCTACCCTCTGGGTGGCTAATAGCCCTGAGGCTAAACAGAAATGAGCGGTGGCCCACCACGCATATAAAATGTTATGACAGGAAGGCCATCACATACTCAGCACAGAAGCCAAATCTTCTTTGAGCTTCCTCCTAATTCGTTCTAGCCACCAACTGGGGGAGGCTTCAGGGCCCTAAAGTCCATACTTTAATTGCTCCTCTAAGAATGACCCCCTAGGTCTATACAGGGAACAGGGTCTGTAGAGAAATACAATCAGTGTTAGTTATACACACAAAATTTTACAAACCAAAAGTTCACCTGCGGCGTGCGGAGTGAAGACTCGCCAGAGAGTTCTCAATAAATCTGGGGTCCACCACTTTTACATGCCTAAAAGAGGCGCTCACATCAACCAGTTGCTACGGTGGGCCATCAGAACATAGTTCTCATCATAAGACCCATCCCCAGGGCTGGTGTAACGTAAACGCCTGGGGAGTCAAGAAGAGGGAGAGGGCTGGTAGAAAAGGCCCTCCAGGGAGATCAAACCCTATTTCCGCTGAGCGTTGCAGCGCTTGTGCTGAATGACCTCCCTTAAGTCCCTCTTTTTGCAGGAGGCCCGCCTCCTCTGTGTCCTACTTCTCCATGGAGGGAGGGCACGAGAGGCGACACTAGACCTCTGGTCCTGCCTACGGTCCTCAGACCAAGACGGACCAGGTCCTCCCGCCTGCCTGGGCTGGGGCCCGGATCTCAGCGGTATACAGGTCTTAAATGCAGCCGAGCGTGCCTTCGCCTCCCTAAACTTCCCAACCACCGCCTCAACGGAGGTGCCAAAAAGTTTAGCAGGCGAAACTGGTGAATCAAGGAGAAGGGACTTTTCTTTCTCCCCGATATCAACCAAGTTGAGCCACAGATGCCTCTCTGTGGCCACCATCGCCGCCATCGATCGGCCGATCGCGGCAGCAGTCTGTTTAGTGGCCCGGAGGGACAAATCTGTGGTCCGGCGCAACTCAGCGACCGCCTCAGGGGACAGCCCTGCCCCCTGGTCGAGATCCTGCAGCAGGTCAGCTTGGTAGGCTTGGAGCACTGCCATTGTATGAAGGGCAGCACCAGCCTGACCTGCTGCCGTGTACGCTCTGCCATTCAAGCGAGCCGTGGTTTTAAGGGGCTTGGATGGCAGAGTCGGAGCTTTTAGTGTCGACACCCGCCCAGAAACGAGATGTCTCGCAAACGTCTCGTCAACGGGCGGCATCGACACATAACCGTACTCACCGATCCCCTCAACATCAGCGAAGTTAACCCGAAGTTAACTATGTTCAGGGAGAAACCGATCATCCAAACGCTTTTTTTTTACCGTGAACGATCTCTCCCTGAGCGCGCCGCCATGGCAACTGAAGTTTGTCAGTGGCGCGCTCCATAACTTCCACCAACTCTGCGTACACGGGGCAGGATGGCTGACGAGGTTGAGAATCTAAATCATCCTCCTCAGCCATCTCTTGCCCGGCCTGAAGAGCACTCGCTGCAGTATTAGTAGGAGAAAAGTCTCCGTCATCCCCCTGCAGCTCACTCTCGTCAGCCGATGACGCGTCCGAGAGGTTAACGCCCCCCTCGAGACTGTCAGCGAGCTCCATCTGGGAGCCCCATGAAGCGCGTCGCCGCTCTGCCTCGGCACGAGCGGGACCCGATCCGCGAGGACCAGACGCTGAACTCTCTTCCCTCGAGAAGAGAGCCAGACGAGAGCGGAGCGTTCTCATAGGAAAACGCTCACAATTTGCACAGGACGCTCCCTCAAGAGCATCCTGTGCGTGCTCTTCACCCAAACAGTACACACACATCTCGTGAGTGTCACCCGGCGACAAATATCTTGGGCACGGGTCAGCACATTTCACGAAATTTTTAGGACTTGCCTTAGATGTGCGTTTCATTTTCGCTGTAAGCAGACGTTTAAATCAGACAAAACAGTCCCTGAAGACGAAAAGGATATTTTCATGGTTTCAAGGCGCCCTTTTTATATCCAGGTCGCACGCTCATCATTCAAGCTGATGATTCACGGCTGTCGCCGGTCAGCATGATTGCTGTGAGTTGATATTTGATTTCAGACACCTGTCACACCTGAGGCGTTCCCCATAGCGTCGTTGACGTATTGTCGAAGTTCCCTTCGAAAGGGAACAATAGACATCACTTAGTCGCCCAGAGTAAAATTTTGTCACATATGCGAGTGATTTACTCGAAATGTAGATGGTTATTTTGACGGGTCGCTGTGAATACCTTTAAATTGACACTGGTTTTACTCAAATGAAATGGTAAAATGCTTGTGAAGTGACCCAGAACAGAACTGATGATTTGCTGATATATTTATGTTCTCACTGAGAAGGAAGATGCAAAAAATACTGCAAGCGTCACGCGCCTCAGTCTATGTAGTAAACAAACCATTCATTCACAGTTCACACAGAGACGCACAAAACATGCAGGATTCATATTTCAACCAACTTTTGCGGCTTAACATTTACAGATACTCGTCCATATGGAGATTTGATTTGATTAATTTATGCTAACTTTGACTAATTCCCTGACTGTCCATATTAAAATCTAAGTTTCATTTAATTTCACTCAAACTCACTTACTCCCACTCTCTCTTACTCACACATTCACTTACTTCCTCCCTCAAACTCTCTCTCACACAATCTCTCTTTCCCACTCTTACTCACTCCCACTCACTCTCTCTCTCTCTCTCCCTCTCACACTCACTTACTTCCTCCCTTACCCTCTCTCTCACTCTCTCTCTCACACTCACTCCCACTCTTACTCCCACTCTCTCTCTCCCTCTCTCTCTGTGTGCGCATGTGCAGGTTGAGTGGGCGGAGCGATTGTGAGCGAGCGTTTGGCTGCTGTGTGAGGTACGAGTGGTCTATACTTCTCTATCTTTTTCTTACTTTTTTGTAAGGTTAGTTGTTTTTGGTTAGTTGTTTATTCGTTTCTATTTTGTATAATTAATTTGTGAAGGAGGGAAGTGAGTGTTGTGTCAGATGGGGTGTCGGCTTCCACGTGCTGGGAGCATGGCCACCCCAGGCAGCGGCGGGAGTTTTAATTATCTGACAAGGTGTCATGGTGTAAAAATAGACTCAGTCACTTGTGTGGAGGAATGCAGTTTAGCGGTGGGTGATGCGGTCGGACACGAGAATATTGTATCAGCCTCCCGTATGAACAGCGCTGTTGTTTTATTTATGAAAACAGTGAATTTAGCCAATCAGTTAGTAGAAAACGGTATAGTGATTAATGGCATTTTTATACCAGTGCTTCCCTTGTCTACACCTTCTAAAAAGGTGACGTTATCAAATGTGCCACCATTTATCCCAAATGAAGTGTTGATTGGATTACTTGCTCGTTATGGCAAAACAGTTTCACCTATAAAGATGATTCCGATTGGCACCAAGTCTCCTCTTTTGAAACATGTAGTGTCATTTAGATGTTATGTTTATATGATCCTGCAAGATAATATTGATGAACTGGATTTGTGCTTAAGTTTTTGACATGAGGAATTTAATTACGTCATTTTTGCCACCACAAATAACATGAAGTGTTTTAATTGCGGCATTTTTGGGCATATGGTCCGTGCGTGTCCAGGTAGACAGGATAAGTCAAATGATAGACCTTCACAGGTTTTAAATTGTGAGTGTAGTTGCATCTGATCAAATGTGCATTTTTATTCATTATCTTGGGTTAAACTAATTTTAGTTTGTTGGATCAGCAGCTATGCTAATGATGTTTCTATTTTGTTTCTATGTTTTGCCATGGGATTTACATCCCGTGGTAACTAGGATTTACACAAGCTCCAGTCTGGATCCAGAACAGCTGAGAAGAGATGATGCTGACCCTCAGAGGACCCCAGATGATGCTAACCCTGAATCAACAACAGAACTAACAAATATTGCTACAAGTGTGACTGCATCATATAACAATTATTAATTAATAATATTAATAATGTTCATCGTCTAGCTGACTACGTCTTGTATTAATTTTTTCTAAAAATCCTGTCAAACGTGCACAAACTGACAGTCACCACCATAAGCTACTACTAAATATTATAGAAACATAATTTTCTGTAAAGTTGCTTTGTAACAATTCGTATTGTAAAAAGTGCTGTAGAAAAAACTTGAATTGAATTTAATTGAACATTTCCACGGCCATGACCCAACTGGCAAAGACGACCTCAGGACATAACCGACAGGAACATTTTACATGACCATAACTTGACAGGCAGATACACCGTCTACGGTCTTGACCCAACAGGCAGGAATGACCTCTGTAGGTCTGACAGGACAGGCAGGAACACTTTACATGGCCCAGATGAGACCGGTAGGAACAACACTTGAGAACTTGACACGACAGGAACAATCTCTATGGCCAAACAGACAAAGTAGGTTGGGGCAACCGCTCAAGGTGTGATCTCTGGACACTTGACAATATCTTCTGGACACTTGACAACATCGGTGAACATGATAGAAGGGATGTCTGGACACTTGACATCTTCTGGACATGACAGGAGTGACCTCTGGACACTTGACAAAACACCTTCTGGACACTTGACAACATCTGTGGACATGACAGCAGGGATCTCTGGACACTTGACAACATCTGTGGACATGACAGGAATGATCTCTGGACACTTGACAACATCTGTGGACATGACATGAGGGATCTCTGGACACTTGACAACATCTGTGGACATGACAGGAATGATCTCTGGACACTTGACAACATCTGTGGACATGACAGAAGTGATCACTGGACACTTGACAACATCTGTGGACATGACAGGAGTGACCTCTGGACACTTGACAACATCTGTGGACATGACAGGAGTGATCTCTGGACACTTGACAACATCAGTGTGGCTCGTCACCTCTTGCTGAAGGCTATCCAACCGTGTGAGGAGTTCGAAGACTCGGATACTAAGAGCATCCACATCCTGCGCAATGGTGTTGAGCTGGATGGCATGCTGACCCAATCAAACTCCCTGCTGTATGAGAGCCGAGAGAAGTGGATCAGATCCCGCTGAATCCATAATTGGCCAGACTATTCTGTCAGGAGAAACGGGCTGGATTCAGTTGCGGGTTACATTGAGCTTTATTGAAAGCAAATAAGACAAGGCAGATGAGTATCGCTCCACAGTTTAGCTCATTCGAGAGTCGAGTACCAGAGACATGAGAGCTGGAATCTTCTTGGAGTACTGCATTCGTGAGAACAAGAATCAGAGCAAAACAGCAAAAGACACTGGAGCATGAAGACAAGACAAGACAAGACAAGTACATAGACCAGCTCGAGCTATTCGTAAGAGTTACAACAGTCTAGCAATGGACAGAGAAACACAGGGAATTATAAAGGGAAGAAATTAGAAGAGCATTGAGAACAGGTGGCAAACAATTAAGGTTAACAACGGAGAAACAAGGAGGGCAGGGAAAACTCAAATCAAACAGGTGGACACAGAGAGCTGTCAAACCATCCAAACACACACTCACAACCCCAAAAGGCAGGTGATTAGCCCCAAACCCTGACAAAGGGAAAACATGAATGTACTAGTTTAGTTATTCAGGATGTAAATATTGAATGTGTTTCAGAAATAAAATTTTTGGGAATTATCCTAGACAGTAAACTTAGCTGGAAGCCTCATATCGATCATATCAAATGTAAAGTCACCGTAGCCACCAGATCCAGTCTGTATCCAGATCAGAGGGTCACTGCAGTCACCCGGATCCAGTACATATCTAGACCAGATGGTGGATCAGCACCTAGAAAGGACCTCTACTACCCTGAAAGACAGCAGCGACCAGGACAACTAGAGCCCCAGATGCAGATCCCCTGTAAAGACCTTGACTCAGAGGACCACCAGGACAAGACCACAGGAAACAGATGATTCTTCTGCACAATCTGACTTTGCTGCTGCCTAGAATTGAACTACTGGTTTCGTCTGGTCAGAGGAGAACTGGCCCCCCACCTGAGCCTGGTTTCTCCCATCGTTTTTTTTCTCCATTCTGTCACCGATGGAGTTTCGGTTCCTTGCCGCTGTCGCCTCTGGCTTGCTTAGTTGGGGTCACTTCATCTACAGCGATATCGTTGACTTGATTGCAAATAAATGCACAGACACTATTTAGCTGAACAGAGATGACATCACTGAATTCAATGATGAACTGCCTTTAACTATCAATTTGCATTATTGACACACTGTTTTCCTAATGAATGTTGTTCAGTTGCTTTGACACAATGTATTTTGTTTAAAGCGCTATATAAATAAAGGTGACTTGACTTGACTTGACTTGACTATGTATGGACTTTCTGAAGTCAGGTATATTATTATATAATGTGTGTTGCACCAACAAGGATTGATTTAGGTAAAGTTCAGACAACTTTTTGAGGATTTACGATGCTGATGACTGTTAAACTTGTAATCACAGTCTTATGAAAAGGGTCCATACCATCTAAATACTGGCTATAACCCCAGTAACCACGTCTCCATGGAAATGTTCCCAACAGCTGTGTGTTGGGTTTATTGCAAGCAACGTTAAGTGTTACTCTCCATTCTTTGAAGCAGTGTTTAAACACTGTTTTTAAAACTAATTATATCCCTGTTATAACGTCTGGCAGCTTTTTCACCAAAGCTCAAACAAAATGGTAAGTTCTTTTTAAAACGAAACCCCAAATTTTGTTCAGAACGTTGAAAACTGCTAACTGTTGTACATTATGTGTATTCCCTGCTTTACTCCCATCAATATCAAGGATAGTAATTCCAGTCATTTGAAATTTTGTGGATTTATACGGCTTATAAATCACATTAAATTAACTATTTTAAATGCAGAAAGTTTTCGGTGAGGGGTAGGAGTAGGGTTTTAAACTCTTTTTACTTTGGAATCTATGGAATGTATCCATAAAAAATGGAAATCTGCACTGGTTTAGGTGGTTCAGTGTGTGTGTGTGTGTGTCTGTGTGTGTTAACAGTTCATGAGACTTAAATCATACAGCTTCTCACTAGATGTTGAGACATTTGTTCCTCAAAGATAATAAACGAATTATTAAATTCCTTAAGATTTGCATGCCTCCTGCTTTTTAATCTCAAAGTGCAACATCCTCATTTAGAAAGCAGTCGGGCAGCATTGCTTTCACTCGCCGCTATTGCACATGAGCCTCTCACCTCTCATGTGGATGAGACCCTTTTTGGGACACCAAAACAGGTAGAAATAATCCTACTGCACAATGGACATTGTCTTTGACATTGAATGAGAATTAAAAGGAAGACTGAACTGTCTTTTGTCTCAGCATTATGCTGGTGATATGATAGACTATTCTGAAGGTGGAAGCATGAAACTGAGGACAGTGTGCATAATCAGTAATCATCTCATCAGGGACCTCAGGCAAATACAAACAAAGGGTTTTTGCGGTGTTGTTACATGTAAAGAAAGTTTCAGAGAGTTTGCAGAGAAATAACTTTTTCACAGACTTTTAACTTACATGTAGCTTAAAAAAAGAGTCATAATAACTTGACATTGTAATCATTAGCTACATGCCTCTGTGTGTTGCTTTTTGGTTGTTATATTAGTGCATAAGCCATGGGCTAGTCATGGGTAAAAAAAAAAAATACAAATAAAAAGAAACTGCAAATTAAAATAAACAAATTATTAAGTATGTCATTGTAAGTGTTTAGTTGTTATTTTTAGTATCTAAAAGTATCTTGAACCCTCCTATCCAAGTTGATTCAGTTATATTAAATAAATCAGGGGTTCTCAGCCTCATTATTGAAGACCCCAAACACTGCATGTTTTTCATGTAACCTTAATCAAACACACTGCTTCCACACACTGAGGTAATTGTATGTTGTTGTAGATTTTTTTTTTTTTTTTTATCCCAGAACGTCATGTTTTGTGTTTTCACTGCTTACACTATTTTTAAGCTCATTCTTTGGTTGTTGAACCAGAATCCCAAATGGGGACCCATCTGGGCAGTATGTCATTCAAGTCAATTCAATTAAAGTTTATTTGTATATCGCTTTTTACAATACAAATCGTTACAAAGCAACTTTACAGAAAATGATGTTTCTACAATGTTTAGTAATAGCTTATAAGTGGTGACTGTCAGTTTGTGCACGTATGACGGGATTTGTAGAAAAATTAATACAAGACGTAAACAACCAGATGATTAACATTATTAATATTATTAATAATTATTATATGATGCAGTCACACTTGTAGCAATATTAGTTGGTTATGTTGTTGATTCAGGGTTAGCATCATCTGAGGTCCACTGATGGTCAGCATCATCTCTTCTCAGGTGTTCTGGATCCAGACGTGGCAAAACAGAAACGAATAGAGACATCATTAGCATAGTTGCTGTTCCAACAAAGTAAAATTAATTATTTTAACCCAAGCTAAAGAATAAGAATGCAAATTTGATCAGATACAATTACACTCACAATTTAAGATACATTATTCAAATCCTTGGCGAAAGAGATGCATTTTTAATCTAGATTTAAACCAGTAGCGTAGCCAGAAAAGAGACTCTGGGTGTGCGTATGAAAATCTGGGTGTGCCACATTTATTTTCAGATTACTGTGCAAAATTATGGGATATTATTTTTGTCGCACTGCTTCCGTCCAACCATACTCCCAGTGGTAATTTGCAGGTCGTGTCAAAATGTAGTTAATTGCTAAATGTAATAATTTTTTTGAACTTCTGGTACGATACTTGGACATTTCCAATCTGGCAACACTGTCTGTTGATTTTGGGCCTGGGGAGGGAGAAACATCCTCATCAGGTGTAACGTTAGGGCCTTGTGTCCAGCTGTTCATCAAGCCGAGGTTTTTTGCTTAAAAAATTAAGAAAGGAGCTCTGCGACATATTGCTAGCTAGCAATGTGCAATCAAGAATTATCTGTTTATATCATAGACTGCTGGGGTCACAGTCAGCTGCTGTTTGCTGATTGGTTGGCAGTCCAAATGTCGGCAGATATTTTAACAAAAATGATTAAAAATGTAAATTACATTTTAACATTTTGAGCATTATTGCACCCTATATCGGATTCTTATTTCTGTGCCCCTGAGAGTATGATTTAGAATGTTCAGTGACGTCACAGAACTGCCAGATTCAACAGTTTTGCACGTTGGCTGGCACTGAGCCAGAGATGGACGAGCTCAGCGCTTGTCATATTTCACAATTAATATGCAGTGTTTTCAACCACATAATGTTTATTTTAGGTTTAATACATTTAATATACATAGTATATTATAGTAAAACAATACATTGGTAGTTTGTAAAATACACACTGATGTATATGGAAGCAGCAAAAACTATCTAATCAAATGTAATTTGTCGTCGTGTTTTTATTCATATATCAGATACACATAGCAGAACAATAAAGTTTACTCTATTCTTCGTCAAGTTCAACAGCCACTTACTTTAATATATTTCGGGAGAAACTGGGGATTTCAAGTGCTGTATGTTAAATCCGGCTGACAGGACTCTAAACTGCAGCGCTCATCTCGTTATAGATCGAGACAATTTATAAAGGTTTTTAAACAAAGAATCGGAATATCAGATAGTTGACATGGTAAGCAAGTTTGTGTATATATTTTAATAAAAAATGAAAAACTAAATAAAACGAATACCGATACATCTGTTAGTGGCTGCGGTGTGTCACGTGACAATCATAATGCGTCGCCATGGAAACAAGTTAAAATATTTGTAATTTACGCGTGAAAGGGTTGATTTAAAAATATTATATATATATATTCTAAGCAAACAACAATAGCCCAAGTTTAGTAAACATTTTTTATTAAGACTATAAAAATTTATTCTGCATCTATTTTTAGGTGTGCCAGCTGCCACTGTGGGTGGCACAGGCACACCCTGGCACACCCGTGGCTACGCCACTGATTTAAACAGAGAGAGTGTGTCTGAACCTCGAACATTATAAGGAAAGCTATTCCAGAGTTTGGGAGCCAAATGTGGAAAAGCTCTACCTCCTTTAGTGGACTTTGCTATCCTAGGAACTACCAAAAGTCCAGCGTTTTGTGATCTTAGGGAGCGTGATGGATTTTAGTGTGGTAGAAGGCTAGTTAGGTACGCAGGAGCTAAACCATTTAGGGCCTTATAGGTAAGTAATGATAATTTGTAACTGATACAGAACTTAATAGGTAGCCAGTGCAGAGACTGTAAAATTGGGGTAATATGATCATATTTTCTTGACCTGGTAAGGACTCTAGCTGCTGCATTTTGGACTACCTGTAGCTAGTTTATTGAAGAAGCAGGACAACCACCTAGCAAGTGCATTACAATAGTCCAGTCTAGAGGTCATGAATGCATGAACTAGCTTTTCTGCGTCAGATACAGACAACATGTTTCGTAGCTTGGCAATGTTTCTAAGATGGAAGAATGCAGTTTTTGTAACATGGGAAATGTGATTTTCAAAAGACAAGTTGCTGTCTAATATAACACCCAGATTTTTGACTGTAGAAGAAGGAACAGAACATCTGTCTAGTTGCAGATTGTAATCTACAAGATTCTGTGTAGTGTTTTTTGGTCCAATAATTAATATCTCTGTCATATCCGAATTTAATTGGAGAAAATTATTGGTCATCCAATCTTTTACATTTTTAACTCACTTTGTTAGCTTAGATAATTTAGAGGTTTCATCTGGTCTCATTGAGATATATAGCTGAGTATCATCAGCATAACAGTGGAAGCTAATTCCGAATTTTCTAATAATATTACCAAGGTGCAACATGTATATTGAAAATAGAAGGGGACCTAGGATGGATCCTTGTGGCACTCCATATTTTACTGATGATAAATGAGATGACTCCCAATGTAAGTAAACAATATGGTAGTGATCGGACAGGTAGGATCTAAACCATCTTAGAGCCTGCTCTTGAATACCTGTATAGTTTTGTAATCGATCTATGAGTATGTCATGATCTATGGTGTCGAACGCAGCACTAAGATCAAGTAAGACTAGAAATGAGATGCAGCCTTTGTAATTTTAACAAGTGCAGTTTCTGTGCTATGGTGGGGCCTGAAACCTGACTGAAATTCTTCATACAGATAATTTTTGTGCAGGAAGGTGCTCAATTGAGCGGACACAACTTTTTCTAAAATTTTAGACATAAATGGAAGATTTGAAATAGGCCTATAATTTGCCAGTTCACTAGGATCTAGTTTTGGTTTCTTAATAAGAGGCTTGATAACCGGCAGCTTGAATGGTTTCGGGATGTGATCTAAAGATAACAATGAGTTAATAATATTGAGAAGCGGTTCTTCGGCTACAGGTAACAACTCTTTCAGTAATTTAGTGGGTACAGGATCTAATAAACATGTTGTTGGTTTAGATACAGTGATAAGTTTATTTAGCTCTTCCTGTCCTATGGTTGTAAAGCACTGCAGTTTATCTTTGGGTGCGATGGATGAAACTGAAGTGTTAGATGCTGTAGAATCTACATTTGCTATTGTGTATCTAATGTTATCTATTTTATCAGTGAATAAATTCATAAAGTCATTACTATTTAATGTTGGTGGAATATTTGAATCAGGTGGTGTCTGGTAATTTGTTAATTTAGCCACTGTACTAAATAAAAACCTTGGATTGTTTTGGTTATTTTCTATGAGTTTGTGGATATGCTCTGCCCTAGCAGTTTTTAGAGCCTGTCTATAGCTGGACATACTGTTTTTCTATGCCAGTGGTTCCCAACCTTTTTCAACTCGCGGCCCACACAACCAAACACATATGTTTGCGCGGCCCACTTCAAAAAAATTAACTGACCCCGCTATTGTTGGGTTAAAAACTTAGTACTCAGAAGCTAGATTTTAAACTATATTTATTGAATAAACTAGGGCTGTGCGGTATGGACAAAAAAAAAAAAACTATCGCGATTTTTTTTATCAATTTTGCAATTGTGCTTTTACAGTCATAAATGCATTCAGGATTAATTTGAAACATATTTCCAAAAGAAAACCAATCAGAGCTTTATCAAAAAGTTGTAACATCTCTAGAACAGACATAAGTCAAAATTATTACTATAGTGAAGATGTAAAAAAATTTATAGACTTGTGGCAAAAAAAAAAAAAATAATCCTGTATACAGGGACTTTTTTTTCTTTTTTGCCATGCATTGTTCATAGAGCTCATTAATTGTAGCGGTGCCTCAGGTGTTTGCAGTGTGTATACAGTATGTGTATGCGGTCAGCAGTGAGAGCGCATAAATATAACGCGAAAGCACATTAAAATAATGCACGAGTGCGAATGTCTCTGTTCGCAGCAGATTTCCTTTGCTCTGTCACAAAACCGGTCGTGCTTGCTCAGATACACGCTGCTTTGCGAGGAGAGAGTGTGCACACTTAAAACGTGTCTCCTCTCACTTAAACTGCATCCTGTTCACTAACAAATTCACTTTATACTCATGTGTTAGACATGAATTATTTTCGCACGTTTTTATTTCTAGCCTTTTACCGCAGTGAGAACGCTCTGATCCGTCAACATTGGCTCAGAAAAAAGGCGCATCACAGACACTGTGTGAACCTGGAGTTAGGCATATGCGCACGCTCAAATCGTGATTTTAGGACGTTTTCTTTTAATCGCACAGCCCTAGAATGGACTGGAAATGAACAGAAAATAATTGGCGGCCCACCTGCAATACCACCGTTTAGGGTTAGGGTTAGGGTTACCACTGTTCTATGCAATTCTAAAAACTTCGAAGTTAGTTTTTCTCCATTTGCGTTCAAGACTACGAGTTACTTTCTTGAGAGAGTGAGTATTACTGTTATACCATGGCACAGTACGTTTTTCTCTAACCTTTTTCAATTTGATGGGGGCAACAGCTTCTAATGTATTAGAGAAAATAATGCCCATGTTGTCAGTCATTTTGTCTAATTCATGTGTATTTTTGGGAACAAATAGCAGTTGAGATAGATCAGGCAGGTTATTTGCGAATCTGTCTTTGGTGACTGGAACAATAGTTCTGCCCAGATGGTAATGCTGAGACATATAGTTAATATCAGTGATATGCAGCATGCACGATACGAAGGAAATGGTCTGTAATATCATCACATTGAGGTACGACATCTATAGCAGTAAGATCGATTCCATGAGATATAATTAAATCTAGTGTATGATTAAAACGATAAGTGGGCCTGGTGACATTTTGCTTGACTCTAAAAGATTTTATTAGGTCAGTAAACGCAAGTCCTAATGCATCATTTGTATTATCAACGTGAATATTAAAATCTCCCATGATTAGCGCCTTATCAACTGTAACCAGAAGATCTGAGAGGAAATCTGCAAATTCTGTCATCCTGTGCTTAGCTGAGTTCAGGCAAATCATGGTGCAGTCTCATGTTCCTAGTGAAGAGTAGAAGACCGCTGTGCAACAGGCCCCAGGCCAAGTCCATGAGGAAGCCATGGTGAGTCATAATTATATGTTTGAACCCAAAAGTGAATGCATGATAGTATTTCTTTATATAATATACCGCAATATTGCGTGTTCTCGAGTTTTTATTTATTTACACTGTGATCAGCCCTAACATGAAAACTGCTTTCAAGTGAAGTGAATAACATTTATTATATTGTATTGTTACAATGCAATCTGTCAAGGGGTGAGATATATTAGGCAGTAAATCAACAGACAGTTTGTTAGTTTTATATGATAGAAACAGGAAAAATGGACAAGCAAATTTAATTGAGCATCGCAGTTTGCTGTGCATAGGGCTTTGCAGCTGAAGACTGGTCAGAGTGCTCATGATGACCTAAGTCCACCTCCAAAGGAACATGATAAAGTGATCAAAGGGTTGCCTCTAATATTTGGTATTTGCTGGACCAACAAATCCAATCCATAGTTGCCCCAGCTAGTAATATGGAGGTTTTAAAGGACCTTCTGCTAATGTCTTGGTGCGAAATACCAAAGGACATATTTGGAGGTCTTGTGTCAATGCCTCGACACATCACAGCTGTTTTGGCAGCATGAGGACAAACACAATATTGGGCACGTGGTTTTAATGTTCTGGCTAAACAGTATTTATAATTTGCTATATTATAATACATGTTGTGTTCAACAGTTATTAAAAATATGAAAGAGTTTGCTACTACCACAGTTTGCAACCTGGTCTCACAGAATTCTGTGTAATGACTACGGCCATAAGCCAACAGAACAGTGAGGGTTCAACAAAAATACGTAATCAGTCCATCTCCATAAAGACTTGATTGAAAAATGGTCTTAAAGATATAGTTTTGTCCTGAGATGTGCAGTCTATTTTGGGTCATTACTGTGGTCTATTTTAATTCCCTTTAACTATTTAAACAAGTGAGTGGTACATTTTCCAAACAGATCACATAATACAGCTAATACAGCATAATACATCTCATGCTTTCATTCCATTTGAACATTCCATTTCTTTCCACATAATTTTTTTAATACCAATTATTATTTATTTATTAACCACGTGTTAAATATGCTTAATATTTGCTCAACCTTGATTATATAGTGTGAAGTGTGAACTTGTGAATTTATGTTTTTAAAAAGACAAAAAAATTGCAAATATGCAACTCTAGATGGTGGTATGGGGTAAAACTTCAACTTATTTTAACCAAAAATTATAAGAAAACAGGACGTAATTAGATATTAAATAGAACAAATAAATAAATTGCAAAATATATATGTATATATATATGTATGTATATATATATAAATATATATATATATATATATATATATATATTAGTGCTGTCAATCGATTAAAAAAAATTAACTAATTAATCGCACATTTTTTTTAAATTAATCGCGATTAATCGCAATTAAAAGACTGAAACTTTTTGGATATGTAAATGTAAAATGTAAATAATTAATGTAAACTCAAGACAAATAAACTATTTAAATTCAAAATATGATTGTTTATTAGAATTTTTGTTTAACTTGTAACACAGATTTTCTCATGTAAACAACATACCTGCAATAAACCATCAATATCCTCCAAATTAACTTTTGGCTTGAAAGCCATATTTATTACAGAAATAAAAACACAGGCATGTAAGTATCATTTGAATTTCAAAACAATCAATGCCAATAAAAAACAAAAATGATTTCCATGTTGAATTCTAAGTGGACTGCAAAAAAATTCCAAAGTATAGTCATTGCCAGTGCTTTAAGTGGGCCGGTATGCACCGGTACAGAGTACCGCCACTTCCAAATATAGCTCTTGAGTGTACCGCCACCTCTCCGTGCGCCCAGAACGTGCTTTTAGCGTACCGGTACGCTCATTTGGACATCTGTTTTAATAGAGGTTTTAATCTTTTACCTGCACTGCCGATTTTCAGAGCGCCCTTCACAATGCAAGCTTCCTAACTCATCCCATCCAGAGCAGAAACTACATTACCCATTCACCCTTAAGTTATACAAGTGAATAGCGCATGTGTCGCTTTTCCCACTGTTAAGTGTCAACAACTCAACGTGGCCGGAGAAGGTGTGTGAAACTCGTTATGAGTGTACACAACGTTCGGTTAAAAATCAAATACAGTTAACAACAACACTTAATATGTTTTCTTGGCTTCATACTCTGAATACTGCAAGAACAAGACCAGAATCAGATGATTCGCTGACTGACACCTCACCAAATTCGGGACAGTCCCGAAATCTAAACTGTTGTCCCGACTCCCAAATCTGGCCCTAATTGTCCCGGAAATCTTGAGTATTTATTGTCTGATAAACATTTAAAAATGTCCGCGGAGGTTGAGTCGTCCTGCAGCCCCCGCTGGCTGCTCATTGGCTGCAGCATCTTTTTTATAAGTTCTAAAACAATACCGTAGACGGCAAGGCACAAATTTAGATATTCATTTATCTAATTAATCTATAGCCTATGCACAAAGACAATATGATATTTTTGTCCCCTTTTTGTTTTAAATCTTGATGAAGAGAGAGAGCGCAAGTTGCTGCAGCTGCGAGGACAGTGATGCACGCGCACAGGAGAGATTGACAGTTCGCGGCACTGTGTACAAAAAATAGCCTACTCCGCTACACAATTATTTCGTTATTTTCGTGTAAGCTTATTAACTTTAGCGTTACAGAAAGGTCTGATTTACGCACTGTTACAGTCATTGTTTTTTTTTTTTTTTTTTAAACAATGACATTTGAGTTCATGATTTTAATGTTGCTGTTTCTTGTGGCAGACTAAATGAAGAGTAATGTTTCTTGTGGCAGACTGAAGAGTAATCCGGCAGAGTTTTATACTGAAACTTTCCGTCTAAAAGTCCTTCCTTGGTCTTATCCGTATTTCTTTGCACGTTGAACACACATAGGCCACAACTGGAAATAAAAAAAACTGCAACCGCGTTAATTGCGTTATTTTTTTTTAACGCGTTAAATATTTCAAATTAATCGAATGCGTTAACGCGCTAATTTTGACAGCACTAATATATATATATATATATATATATATATATATATATATATATATATATATATATATATATATACAAATATATATATATTTATATATTTGCACAAAAATACAACAGAATGAATAAGTGAAAAATATGTGAAATAATGCTTTTTCGTTTTTTTATCTAAAGTTGTTTTTTAGGTAGGTCTAACAGTCAGGTACATAAATTGAATAACAATCAAATGTAAAATAATACTGGATAGTCTTCATTCTATAAACAAATACAGATTAATTATTGCTATAAATGTTACAAAAGTTAAATTGAATTAATATGAATGATTTTAATGAGAAAACATCACCTAACAAGTCAGTGTTTTTAAATCTAAAGTATCCCTGTACTTCCTGTTGGGAATTTCCCCTACTTATTAAAAAGCTATATTCATTAAAGTAGTGAACATCATGAACATGATAAACATCGGATGGACCCGACCTCAACATATAACAAATGACAAATTGTTCATTCTGAAATCTGAATGCTTTATATACACTGTGACGAGATGGGAGGGGCACAGAGCCATGGGAACAGAGCAAGGCCATTTGAGTGAAAGTGATAATGAGCAACAACTACGCAACTCACCGGTCTCAAGCCTCATGGAGGAGCTCTGGAAGAATAAAAGAAGTGACGGCAGTGCAAGACGAGAGAGGACCAGGCCTGGATTTTGTTTTTGTGCTCAGCAGTTGTCCACGATGGGCTGTCACACTGGTTTTGTGTTAATTTTGTTATTAAAGTTTTTTTTTTTAAATGTTCGCCAGTGTAACTTTATTACATTAGTGCCGAAACCCTGGAGGAAGGAGGGACATGCTGCCGAAGATGCCTTATTGCTGTGATGAATCCGCAGTGCCATTGAGCATGGTGGAGTAGTATGAACATTGAAACTTCAAGGTAGTGGGCTGGAGTGACTTGCCTGGGAGACAGACGAACTAGCTGCCAGCCGCCTGGTATTTAGTCGGATGGTTGCCGTCTGTGAGGGAGTGGAGGAATCCCTGCCATTTGCCTGAGGCTGGAGCCTGCTGCCATCTGCCATGAGAGGGAGGAACAGGGAATGGTGGACTCCTGCCGGCTGACTGAATCCGGAGGAGCCATCACCATACATCGGGCGGTGGAGGAGTATTGTGCCATCCACCGAGGGCTAACCAGTGTCTGCAAGGCACTGCGGAAAGATTTTACCCTGCTGGTGGAGGGCTGAGCGGCAGTGTGTCTCCTGGATCTGAAATAAGATTTTTTTTCTCTTCATCCTTCTGTCTCCTTTTCCTCTTCTTTAGGTATGTCATGGCCGCCATGATCGGCTCCCCTGGAAGGGGGGTAGAGCGCAGTCTCTGGAGTATTCCCCGGCCTGTGAGGGGCGATGGGGGTATGTGATGAGAGGGGCGATGCTGAGAGCCGTGGGAACAGAGCGAGGCCGGTGAAGTGAAAGTGATAATGAGCGACTTATATTGCATTCAGGCTATCAATTTTCACCTATCATGTTTTTCCAGGGAATCAAACCCCCAACCTTGCGCATGATGATCTACCAATTGAGCTACAGGAACACACACACACATTTAAATAGCCTACAGAAAAATTATTATGCATTGCAATCCTTTAATTTTTTATATTTAGCATGCTTGTGTGCTGCTGTGCCTATACCTGCCTATACTAACAAACTCTTTAAATAACAAAGAAAAAAACATTGCGTCAGACTTTAGACCAGGTTTGAGTTGGTCTATGGTGCAGTCTATTTTCAGCTCTTTAAAATAGCATTGCACCAGCAATGTGCCTAAACACATCTCTTATTTAGACCATCACGCCCCATGGGTGCACAAATGGGCGCAAATGCATTTGCTAATTAAACGACGTGGCGTTGGACGGGAAAATGCGTAGAGCGCTGGACTGAAACTAGCAAACACATTTGCGCTGCGCCAGCTGTATTATAGACAAGGGTTTGGCTGCAGACTTGCACTCTAAGATACTTGTGCTTTTGCTGGTGAAGTCACTTGCAGTCTTTATTGTTTTTATTTTGTTCTATTTATTTATAACTTTTTGTTTGAATCTCTCAACATTTTACAACAGTAGCCAGGTGGTGAAGACAAGAATAAAGAAACGAAATTACATAACACTTGCAAATGCCACTTGCACTCTTCGCTACCTGTGACGTCTCTTGCAATCAACACAAATCATGCATGTTACCAATGGAGACAAGACCCTGTGGTGGTGATTAAATGATTATAACTAAATTAGTAGGCCTACTACTATAACGTACAAGGTCCTGCAAGAAAAAGACAAGACTGGCAAATCCGTGGCCACAGAACAGCAGAGTATGAACGCAATGCACAAAGTCTTTTCGTTAAGCATTTTTCCTCCTGTAGAAAAAAAAATCACTTAATATGGCATAATGTATTAAGATTCAATATATAGTTATTATTTAATGTACTACAAGGCAAGCAGATGGCTATGAACACAATGCGCAAAATTTGTCCTCCCATACAGCAAAACGCTTAATGTGGCTAACAGACTAAGATGATAAAGACAATTCAGTAGGCCTAGCCTATATGTCTTGTTGTTGACTCAACATATATACAGACCAGCAAATATGAACGTGCATTATTAAGTACATTAAGTGATTTTAAAAGGATCAACGCCGTACAGGCAAGCAGATGAGTACAGAACGCAGTGCGTTAAATTGTACTTTAAATGATTTCCTTCTGCGTTCATAACATAATGAACAACATTCATTCTGGGCTCACCTGCTTGCCTGTACATTTAAGTTATGTATTTTAATAATGTAGAGAAGCATACTGAGTTTGGCCCTTATCATCTTAGTCCAATATGCCACATTTTGCGGTATGTGAGGAAAATACTATATACATATTCATTAAAATAATGAACTGTATATTTCATTTGATATTTTAATAGTATCTTAATACATTAAGCCATGTTAATGTGTTTATGTTTTTCTACGGAAGGAAAACGCTTAGCGAGAGACTTTGTGCAAGCATTCATATTATGATTTTCTGGCCACAGATTTGCCGGTCTTATCTTTTTCTTGCAGGACCCTCTACATTATAGTACTAAATTAGGTTTAATCAATTAATCACCACCACAGCTTCTTGTCTCCATTGACAACATGCACGATTTGTGTCGATTGCAAGTGTCGCAGGTAGCAGAGAGTGCAAGTAGCGTTTGCAAGTGACATTGTAATTTAGTTTCTTTTTTCTTGTCTTCGCCACCTGGCTACTTTTATAAAATGTTGGGAAATTCAAACAAAAAGTAATAAAAAATGTAACAAAATAAAAAAATAAAGACTGCAAGTGATGTCACTAGCGGAAGTGCAAGTGTCTGAGAGTGCAAGTCTGAGAGTGTAAGTGCAAGTCTGCAGCCAGACCCTCTTGGTATTATAGGGCCCTTAGTGTTTGAGCATAGCAAGAAAACTTGTCCGTTTACGTTCATGGTCTTATTCAGAGGAGGTTGGTGCAGAAATAGACAGCAAAGACCTCTTTGTAGAAAAGGTCTACGCAACAGGGTAGACTTAAGTCGTAATACTTACCCCATTCCAGGACAAAGCATTCAGGAATTCTTGTAGATAGAAGCAAATGAAACAATGACTGAATAAACAAAGACAAAAGCATATGATTAAGACAACAAATACCTTTATAATGTGCTAGACATAGCATATTTTACAGAAATGAATAGAAAGAAAGAAAAGAAAGTTGTGACACAAACCATGTATGGTAACCCACACTTAATCAACTTCAGTCCTGATTAAAATGACCAAATGTTTAAAAAAAATCCAAGAATTTAACTCTTTAATTGCCAAGTTCATAAATGATGTCACTAATTTGGGGGGAAAAAAAAACACAAAATGAGTTATTTTCAATATAAAAGTAATTGTGGCTGGATTTTTTTTTTTACTTTTTATAACAGTCTTGGGTATGTCAAAGATTAGTAGCAACATTGGCTTTGATGCATTGTTAGTTTTTGTGCAGCATTAGATAAAAAAAAAAAAATTCTCCCTAATTATCTGTTGGTGGCTGTTTTTGCCCCATTGACTTCCATTATAATGACATTTTTTGATTGCAAAGCCATGACACCATATAATCATGCATTCTTGATTGTTTGTGGTTTTCCCTTTTGGGAAGAGGTAAAAAAATATATTTTTACAGTTGATCACTAGGTGGGACCATTAACCCTTTAGATAGGCCTGTGCAAAAAAAGGCTTAGTTTCTGGCTTGTATATGGAGTTATATGGAGTATAACAGCAAATAGTGTTTGTGTGTGTGTGAGATTCTTGATTGTTGGTGGTTTTCCCTGTTGGGAAGAGGTAACATTTGTTATTTTTACAGTTGATCTCTAGGTGGGGCCATTAACCCTTTGGATAGGCCTGTGCAAAAAAAGTTTCTGACTTGTATATGAAGCTATATGGAGTATAACAGCATATTATATTGTGTGTGTATGTGTGTGTGTTTGAGAAAGAGAGAGACAGAGTAGAGAGACCTTTGCGCACTTACCTTGATGTATTTCAGAAAATCTAAATGTACACCTCAGCTCTCAGAACTACATGGAGTAAACAAAATTGTAAAAAAAAATGTATTTATGCACCTGCTGCCTTTTAATGGTGGTGAAAGTATTCGGTGTTAAGTGATGACATAAGAAGCGCTGTTTCCGGGTCCAGGCCTTAACTCGCTTGAGAATATGACCTCAGCAGCCGTTTATGAGCATTGTTTATTCATATTGATAATTTAAGCTAAACGCTTTCAAACTTACGATATACACTACAGTCTCCGTGCTCACAGTGTCCCAAACACAAATAATTTTTATATATATATTTTTTATATTTATATTTTCATTGTCTGGCTATCTGGTACTTCGGTATGGAGTTAAAGGTTAAGATTATAACTTTTTCGCTAGTATTCTATCACATTGTGAGTTTATATTAGCACCTTTTGTTGTTTTCTCGTGGTAACTGATAGAGCGTTTGGACACGGAAGCGCTGCTACGTGACGTCAGACTTAACAAGGGAATAGACTAAACAAAAGCAAAGTACATGGATTTAAACACTTGCATGGCATCGTGCTGGTCATTTAATGGTGAGAAGAGCAGCAAGGAACTTGTACCAAAGTTTTAGAAATCATTATGTAGCGTGACCCCTCCAGCGAGCTGCAGCTTATTTAAAGTTGGTATTGCATTTTGGTTCATAATACATTATGTTAATAAATTTAATGCAAAGTAGATTTTTTTACAGGATTTTAAGGTTTTAAACTGGCTTTACCATCAAGAAAAAACGAGCATTTCACATATAGGCCATCTGTACTTTTCACCATCAAAAGGCAGCATGTGCATAAAAACACATTTCCTTTTTTATTGTTTACTCCATGTAGTTCTGAGAGCATGAGGTGCATATTTGGACTTTTTCCAGTACTGTACATCAAGGTAATTGCACAAAGGTCTCTCTCACACCCTCTCTCTCTCTCGCTCTCTCTCTCTCTCTCTCTCTCTCTCACACACACACACACACACACCTAAGCCTTTTTTTGCACAGGCCTATCTAAAGGGTAAATGGTCTCACCTAGTGATCAACTGTAAAAAATAACAAATGTTACCTCTTCCCAACAGGGAAAACCAACAACAATCAAGAATCTCACACACACACAAACACTATAATTTGCTGTTATACTCCATATAACTCCATATACAAGCCAGAAACTAAGCCTTTTTTTGCACAGGCCTATCTAAAGGGTTAATGGTCCCACCTAGTGATCAACTGTAAAAATATATTTTTTTACCTCTTCCCAAAAGGGAAAACCACAATCAAGAATGCATGAATATATGGTGTCATGGCTTTGCAATAAAAAAATGTCATTATAATGGAAGTCAATGGGGCAAAAACAGCCACCAACAACTAATTAAGGAGAAAAAAATTAAATCTAATGCTTCACAAAAACTAACAATGCATCAAAGCCAATTTTGTTTCTAATCTTTGACATGCCCAAGACTGTGATAAAAGGTAAAAAAATATCCAGTCCACAATCACTTTTATATATTGAAAATATGTAATTTTGTGTGTGTTTTTTTTCCCAAATCAGTGACATCATTTATGAACTTGGTAATTAAAAAGTTAAAATCTTGGAATTTTTTCAAACATTTGGTAGTTTTGATCAGGACTGAGGTTGATTAATAGATTTATGCAAAAAAATTTGAAAAAAAAAAATTATCTGGTACATTTTTAAAGCAGTTTAATTTAGTGGATGTTTTCATCCACGAACAACTCGAAAGGGTAGTGAATTTGCCCAGAGTGTACCGTTGAGTTTTTGAAAAAAATCTAAGCATTTTCCCAAAATATGGGTCAAAAGATTTGTCACCAAAAATCATTCCATTAGCTCAAACACAGAGAAAGTTGTGGCCAAAATAAGACTCAACTTTACCCCCTAGTGGACGAAAACGTCCCCACCAACGCACAAAGGTTAAATGAATATTTTTTCTACAAACCTTTTTTGGAGACGTCTGATCATGACAAGGACTTGCTGAGCATGACTAGTAGACATTCAGCTGACAAAACTGAAAAAGGCCATCATGCAACCATCCGCTCTGTTTGTACCTTACAACATAGCAAAAGAGAATGTGTGAGTGAGTGAAGAGAGTAAAGGACCAAGATGAAGAGAAACAGGCAGAGAAAGGCAGAATCTTTTTAAGTGTTTAAGTTTAACAAAATGAGGGGGAAAAAAAGCTGTATTTTCTAGCTATATTATTCTGAATTATGTTATACATGATCACATGCTGGCAGGATTGTTGTAAGCACTTTAAAGACCCCTTCACACCAAGGATGAGTCCATACCGCAACTATTTAACATTTAATAACACAGAGGAACAGCATCATTAGTCTCAGTTTTTATTTTCATTTAACATTTAATGAATCAGAGGAATGCTGGTTACTGGTGTAACCTTGGTTCTATGAATAGTGGAAGTCCGCCAGAGACGGTCGAACATAATGGAAGGAGTCGCGTCTCGTGAGCCATATCAAGAATCTCGCATTGATTTGTCACCTGTGACCCTGATCGATGACGTGTCGGAAGCTATATCTGCTCCGTTCATATCACGATCGTTCTCTGCAGTCATTCTCTCAATCCGAGTGACCAGAGACTCAGGCGGTCTTCCAATATTTATAGAACCAAGGTTACACCAGTAATTTTACTGTTACAGACCGAGACGGTCGAACATAGTGGAAGATGAATACAACCAAGTCACGAGGGCCACTCACCTAGATACTGTCCACTTATACAGCAGAACTGACCAAAGGAATATTGATCCTGTAGAATCCTGAGAACTTGCAAGGGGACTTCCATGTAGCCACTATTTCAGAAAGGGGCACCCCACGTAGTGCTGCCCAAGAAGTAGCCACTGACCGGGTTCAATGGCACTTAATAGATGCTGGAACTGTCCTACCAGCCAAATTATTTGCCTGTACAATGGTATCCACTAGGGCTGTCACTTCTGTGAAAAAATCATTTTCGGTTTTTAAGACATAAGTGTTTATTGAATCGATTGTAAAATCGATTTTCCATGTAAAAAAAAAGATGTTAACCTTTTTCAATGTCAAATAACGCACAAACGTAAAGAGAGCGCTGGAGACGCACAAGTCAGCAATATTTCTTATTTATTTGCATGAAGTTTCGTGCAGAATAACAAACAGCAACAGGAGTGCAACATTCTCGAAAAAATATATATGCAGAAGGGACGGCTGCCATAACAAAAGAAAAACATCACTGCAGGCTTCAACCCGGCTGCATTTATGATTTTGGCAATTCAAAAATCTCCAATATATTTTAAATAATGATTCAATCCATTTCAAACAACTGTTCAAAAAAAAGTTTAAATATACTTGAGAACAGGCCATGTGTGTTTTTTTTTTTATTGAACGTAACCGACACTTAGGCTAGGCGGCACTAGACAGGCATAATGAACTGCGCAAAAAGGCTAGGGACATTACAAATTTATTGGACAGGAAGACAAGTCGATCAGCATTTTCAGGCTCCAGAGCAGAGCATTTTTTTATTCACTATATGTCCAGTTGTTGAGAAGACGCGCTCCGACCGCACAGTACTCAGGTACAACTGGGCAAGGTGGGGGTATTACTGCCAATTCTCCATCACAAAAGCCGGTCCCTGTCAGCTTGCAATATTCCTTTTCACAACTCAGAATTTCCTGTAACAAGATGCGTGAATGAGGCGAATCTGAGTCTACCACGCCGCAAGACCTCCAGAAGCGCGAAACGCGTCTTAACATTGACTTAACATTGAAATAATTTGTGCTAGATGCTCTATTAACATTTGGTGTGAACGCAGTATAAGTGTTCCCTTTCAACGTCACTGGGTCTTATAGGCGCATACAATTGCTGGAATTTTCTGTCTAGCTTTCGCAAGGCAAACTGCACTTTCGGAATTCTTTATTTTCTTTTTCTGCTTGTATATGAGTTTTGTTACATCTATATTTTTAATTGTTTAATTATTTTAAAATTAATAGTGTACAAATTTGGTTAAAATCGATTCCCTATTTTCATTTTTAAAACTGTCCGATCAATTATGCAATCGATTTTCGAACTAAAAGTGACAGCCCTAGTATCCACCACCCAATGAGACAACCTTTACTTTGACAAGGGTGAGCCTCTCTGACAGGTATCAAAACAGACAAACAGTTGATTAGTGGTACGCCATGAAACAGTCTTAAACACATACTGTTGCAATGCTCTCACTGGACACACATCTGTCCGGGAAGTATCTTGAATTGCAAGCTGAATGGAATCACAAAGCAATCAGACAACACTTTAGGTCGGAAAGCTGGATTCGGTCAGAGTGTAACCTAATTGTACTCAGGCCCCCATCTGAGACACTGTGGACTCACCGAGAAGGCATGAAGCTCACCAACTCTTCTGGTTGATTTTATAGACAAGAGAAAAGCAGTCTTCATTCAATCCTTGTTCAAGTGGTTCATAAGGCAGTAAACACAGGCTGTTAAGCACCACCTGAAGATCCCACTCAGAATGCATTATCCGTAACGGTGGATTAAGACGAACTGCTCCCTTAAGGAAAGCCACCACCAATTTTTCTGCACCAATCAATATCCCCCCTAAGGGGTTCTGATGTGCTGACAAGGCCACCAAGAATACCCTTAGAGTTGCCGGGGAGTGCCCAGTGTCAAATAAATGTTGTAAGAATTCCAACACTGAACTGATGGAACAAGTGACTGGGTTAACAGACCGATCTGTACACCATGAAACAAAGATCTTCCATTTACGAGCATAAGTGTGACGTGTTAATAGGGCTTTTGCATTCATGACAGTGTTCCTTACATCTGCAGAACACTGTAAAAGCTCCTGCTCAACCCAGGGGCCATAAACATAGACTTAATTTGCCCGGTGAGGGGTGCCAAAGTTCCCCGTTCATTTGTGACAGTAGGTCCTTGCGAACTGGCAATGGTTGCAGTGGGCCGGTCGTAAGGGCCAACAGCAGACTGAACCATGGTCTCGCTGGCCAGCATGGTGCCACTAGAATAAGCCTGTGTTGTCTCACCTGCTCACGACTCAGCACATGCCAGAGAAGTGGAATTGGAGGGAAAGCATAGAGGAGGAGGTCTGGCCAGTCGTGGACCAGGGCATCCTGGCCTAGTGATCCCTGCTCCTCCATCTCCGCAAACCAAAGTGGACAATGTGTTGTCTTTCAGCTGGCAAAGAGGTCGACTGCTGCGGTCCCATAAAGTCTCCAAACTGACTGAACTACTGCCTTGTACAGACACCAGTCCCCTGGCTTCGGACCTGACGGAGAGAGTGAGTCTGCCACACCGTTGCAGTGACCGGTAATGTGTGCCGCTCTGATTGACAGGAAGTGCTGGTTTGCCCACTACAGCAGCACCCTTGAAATTTGAAGGCAAGGTAGAGACCTTGTGCCCCCTTGGTGATTTATTAAAAACACCACTGTGGTGTTGTCGGTGCGAACCAGGATGTGCTTCCCCGATAACTCCTGTCTGAAGTGTCTTGAAGGATGTGAGATGTCGTCTGCTGCAAGGTCCAACTCCCCTGCAAACCCTGGTGTTGCCACAGCCCTTCCCATATGGAGAGAGAGGCATCTGTTGTCACCACTTCCCTGCGTGATGGGAGTTGTCACATTGGTACACCCCCTTGTAGAAATTGTTCCTATTTCCAAAGCCTCAGGGAGACTGATCAACTGGTTGTCACCAAAACAAAAGGTATGTTGGTTGTGAACTGCTGACAATCATCTGGCTATCAACCGATGCTGAAAAGGATGAAGGTGTAACAGCCCTAAGTGAATGGCTGATGAGGCTGCAGTAAGAAGACCCGCTAGCCTTAAGAAGTGGAGATAAGGTAGCTTGCGTCAAACCTGGAACCTCGCTATTGTTCCTCATATAGCCTGTCTCCTGCATGCTGTGAGGGTAGCCCTCATTATTCTGGTGTCCAGATTTAATCCCAGAAAGCATATTGACGACATGGAGCAAGGCAGCTTTTCTCTGGGTTTACCCTCAGTCCTAAAGCAGTAACATGCTCCAGTAGGCGCTGTGTGTTGTTGGCTACTTGCTGAGTGATCTGGAACAAAACAGCTAATCGTCCAGGTATGGGAGAATCAAAATTCCCTCCCGTTGTAGAGGTTCTAGTGCCACTTGCATACACCATGTGAATACACAGGGAGAGAGGGAGAGGCCAAATGGTAGGACTTGATATTGGTATGGCCTGCCCTGGAATGTGAACCAATGAAACCGATGTTCTGTGCTGAGGTGCAATGGGGATGTGGAAATATGCATCCTTCAGATCCACAGAGGTAAACCACATGCCGGGTTCGACTTCTTGTAGGACATCCCTGACACACAGCATGCGGGTAGGAAGATATTTGAGACTCTTGTTTAATCTACTGAGGTCCAAGATTGGCCTGAAACTTCAATCCTTCTTGCGAATTAGGAAGTACCTTGAAATCCCTCCGGATGGATTCCGGGGTTTACTAGCTCTACCACACCCTTCTCCAGTAGCTTCTGGACCTCGAGAGATAGAACAAGCTCTTGACGAGGGTGCCGAACCACTATGGGTCAAGTGTGTGTGCATAATTGGGGTTTGTGATGGAACTGAAGACAGTAGCCCATGCTGAGTGTGTCGAGGAGCCACTTGTTGTTTGTAATCCCTCTCCAAAGTTGTAGCTGAGAGGTAGAAAAGTGTCCCATCACAGACCCTGGACCATCACCGACGATGGGGAGCGGTGCCCTTATCCCTGGGGTGGCAATGATAAGTTGCCACAGGGCGAGCAGGTGGTCTATGAGCACGGGATGATTCCCTTCTTGAGTCATTCCCAGGTCGAGTAACCTGCTGTACTAACCTGTAAGACTGTCCCTGCCTGTGTTGGATTGGATTTGCATGACGAACGGGCATTTGATGCAAGGATGGTCCTTAATTCACACCGTGTTCAAAGTGCTGGGACCGAGAATCCACTGCACGCACTCTGTGCTCAAGAGCTTCTTGAGCGGCTGGACCAAAAATCTGCCCAGGCACCAGTAGTAGTTGACGAAGATTGCTACGGCAAGCCTCTGGAAGTTTAGACTGTGCCAGCCAAACCTGCCACCTAGCCTGTGTAGTAAGCCCAAGAGCCTTTTTCTGCTTGAGAACGATTGAACCCAAGGCTTGTAAGAAAGCATCAAGTAACTCATGCAGTATTATCCAGTGGGTTAGTACTCAAAGAAGAATGAAGTGCTAACAGAAGTTGAGCCATGGAATTTCCAATATGACTCAAACCTGAGACCGTATTATAGCTCGTAAACAACAGATCATCTGTACGTCTACACTCTGGGTTAGGACAGAAAATATGGTGTCGTAAAGCCTCATCTGGTGACACTATTAGTGAAGAAACACTTGACTCAACTGGAGGCATGTTACCAAGGCCCTTTTCATCGACTTCAGCCATTGCCGCAAGTGTACGAGCCACGCGATCAGGTCTGGATAAAGGAGCTGACCAAAACTTGCCAGAAACAACATCTGTGAAGTCAGGACAACTTGGCAATAGGTAACCCTCTTGCTGGGAATCTGAGGGACTCAAGAGGTTTGACTGGCCTGGTAGGGGAGGAGATGGATCCAAATTCCGCTTAGCGAGTGCCATCTTGAGTGTGTCCTGCAGAGAAAAAAAACACTGAAGAAGGCGCATCCTGAAGTACAGAACCATTGTTGCTATGAGAACGTTGGGACTCAGAATGTGTGGGTATCTTCTCCTCCATGGGCAAATAATATTCCTGTTCCTTCTGGTCTAAGAAATGGCCGCAATAGATAAAGTGTCTGGTTCTCCCCTGGAAAACCTGGATGCCAGCCCACTCCTGTGCAATGGAGGAGCTAAAACACCTGTCCCCTCAGTCACATTCTGATGAGTAGAGGGTACAGGTAATAAGGCTTTAATTCCCTGAACTGCGTTCGTAAGCTCAGCTACTTGATGGGTCAACATACTTGACTCCGAGGAGGTTTGCATCTTCTTTGAAGGCCTTCTAGTCCCACTGGCCACACGCTTGCTACCCACATGTGACGCTGATAGAGCAGAAATCTTAAACTCAGGATATATTTCAGTCAGTCGATGTTGTCTCATCTCCAAAGACATCAAACCACATTCAGGACATGGGTCTACTAAAGCCTCTCGGAGGTGATTAATGCCTAGGCAAGTAGGACATTGAATAAGACCATCCATAAGATCCATTGGACCTGAGCAAAGGAAGCACAAAATTGCCATACTTCCAGCCCAGTAGTTGAAAAAAAAAAACCTGGTCAACCAATGGGGTAATTTAAAGGCGATACAGTTGCCACAATAAGCCTTGTTAATGTATCACTCTGGTTAACCAGTGAGCATACACATAAAGTAGTTGTTTCAGACAATAAACAATACTACACGCAGTCTGACAGAATCCTTGTCAACCACTGAGTTCACATGAGTACTCACCTCAATACTGCTAGTAGCAATCGGTTTGGACACTTGGTCAGGACCCCTTGGCGTCACATTTTAACGCACTGGGTATCCCTTGGCGTCATTTTTCAATGAGCATTTTTCAAAACACTATTTAGCCAAGGCAACCAAGGGTGCACTGGAGAAAAAGAGACGTGCATGGAAATATTGTCTATGCAAGGCCGAGATCAAGCAGGAATCAGTCAAAAAAGGGTCAGTGTTGTTTTTCATTAAAGATGTTTTTGAGAAATCACATTGTTTAGGCACTTAATTTTGTAATAAATGAATTAAGAAAATGAAGGAATACATGTTTAGCTTGATTTTAGGGAAGTCGTGGCCTAATGGTTAGAGAGTCAGACTCCCAATCAAAGAGTGAACCGGCAGGAATTGTGGGTGGGGGGAGTGCATGTGCAGTTCTCTCTCCACTTTCAATAACACGACTTAGGTGCCCTTGAGCAAGGCATCGAACCCCCAACTGCTCCCCGGGCGCCGCAGCATAAATGGCTGCCCACTGCTCGGGGTGTGTGTTCACAGTGTGTTTGTGTTCACTGCTCTGTGTGTGTGCACTTCGGATGGGTTAAATGCAGAGCACAAATTCTGAGTATGGGTCACCATACTTGGCTGAATGTCACGTCACTTTTTTTTATATGTCAGGGAAACAATCAAACCAGAACTAGTCATTTGATTTTTGACATACAAAGTAGATGTATTAAAGATGTCACTAGTCTTAAGTGAAAGTGAAAAATTAAGTGAAAGAGGCACATTAATGCTACTATTAAATATTTTGTAAAGCAGTATGAACTACAAAATAAGCACATAAAAATATGTTTATTTGTAGGCTGTTATGACATTTTAGGAAATCTTGTCAATATTATGGTTATGCAGTAAAATGTGCTTGCTTGGTTACCATCATAGTAAATTGCTTGTAAGTAATTGGTCTTGGGAAGGCTGTATTTGAAACAACTTGTTCTTCTGAGTGTGTTGTCAATGGCCATCCAGCTTGTTTTATTTTAATCTACTTCTATATACACATTCCCATATGCTGTTATCATCGATATGACACCATATAGGCAGCTAAACAAGAGTAACTGGACCATCCACATTAGGGTTTGGTAAATAAAAAGCTCTCCAGCTGTATGTTAAAGGGATAGTTCACCCAGAATTAAAAAAATTGTTGTAATTTATTCACCCTCAAATTGTTCCAAACCTGTATTAATTTATTTGTTCTGCTGAACACAAAGGAAGTTATTTTGATGAACCAAACAGTTGTGGGACACCGCTGACTTCCTTAGTATAGAGAAATAAATACTATGGAAGTCAGTTGGGTCCACCAACTGTTTGGTTACAAACAGTCTTCAAAATATCTTCCTTTGTGTTCAGCAGACCAAATAAATTAATACAGGTTGGAACTCTTAAAGGCTGAGTAAATGATGACAGAATTTAAATTTTGGGTGAACTATCTCTTTAAACAGTGAGCTTGTGCCATTTCAGTCTGGTAATTTCAATTGTAAATTTGAATAATATATGTAAATGTTGATTTGTGTTGTTTTATCCTCTACAGCTGATCACATTCAGAACATTGATCCTCCCTTCAATGCTCCTGACACTAACTGTGAGGTGGCCTTTGCTCCAGAGACTGTTGGTGTGTACTTCATTGTACACCATTTTCATTGTTTCCATTTATATCAGACAGTGGGTTAGAATGTAAATAAATGTTTGTATTTTGCTATTGTTTCTGAAAACTCCATACTATTTTAACAGTGTTTTCTACAAGATCTCCAGCACTCACTGAGCAATTCCTCAGGTGTTGAGGCATCACCTCTTGGAACCCCAAGAGATCCTCTTCTGGCTTCCTCAAACTGGAGCATACGTCAGAGTTTGGGAGGTGGAGGGCAGAGAGACCCCGTCTGGTCAACCTAGCTGCTGCAAAAGAAAGTGTGACAACACACATCTGCAACAGTGTTGGAGCAGTCCAGCAGTTATCCGGTGCTGTTACTTTCGACCGCACCCCTTCTTCTGTGCTGAATGTGACATCAGCATGCACACCAGACATGTCCTCCACAATAGAGATGCCACGACTGCTGGATTCTTCCAGACATTGCCTCCAACAGCTGTCGTGGTGGATAAGGCTCTTTCCCAATTTGGTAAGTTTTAGTTTGTGTTTGTACAACATATCTAATTTTCAGAATAGTTAAGCTCATAAGTTTTATTATTTAAATTATCCCTTTTTTCTAATTTTGTCAGATCTTGAATTTATGTAGATACTCTGTGTCATTTGGCTTTTTGAGCATATCTTGTGTTCTTTTTCAGCAATGTGCTTCAATAACATTGATCCATTACAATCTTATATTACTCAGTCAATACAAATTATGTTAATTCACATGTACTGTATGATCTTTTTCAGTGCGGCTTGTACCTGTGGAAATGCCTGACATAATCTGTGGTTGTTCACCAAAGTCATTGAGGGCCAGTCCAGGAAAGACTGTTGCTGTGGTCACAATGAATGTGAAGAACTTTATTTTGTCCTGTTTAAGAAGCATCTTATGAAGTATACAAAGTAATTTATAAATTGTATTAAGAACCCAAACGCTGATTGACCCAGCAAAGGATTACATTACAGTGGATGTGTTTTGATTTTTCCAGGACGATATGATCTAAGCATGCCTGAATTATTTTGTGAGGCATGCCAAGCCACTTGGACTGCCACAGTGGCCGACCTAAAGAGCAGTGAATACTGGCCAGCAACTCTTCAGTTTGCCACAATTTATACCACCGATATATTCTCATTCGAGGAAATGAAGACGGTGGCACCAGGACTGTCCTGCCAAGCATTTTAAAAAATGCTAGATCAGTGAACTGTTCGCTTTGGTCATGTGAGTATTGAATTTATTAATCCTGCAGTATTGTTAATGTATTTGAATTGTGGGCTGTAAACCTGTTTGATGATAATTTTTGTTGTACATTATTAGCTGTTGGTTTCTTTATATTTAATAGACTGGTAAGATCTCTGCAGACAGTTTTCAAAAAAGTTTTTTGAGTGGGAGGCTGTGTGATTTGAGGTGGACAGTATATGCAAGGAAGAGCCCTTCATCTGCCCTGCATCCTCCCCAAATATGCTCACCGTTTATGCAGATGGAAACCGCAAGCATTACTGTTTTAAGAATGCTGCTAGATACTTCAAGACACACTTCGTGTGTCACAGTTTTCTTACTAGTGGTGGGCATAGATTAATGTTTTTTTTTTTTTATCTAGATTAATCTCACTGTAATCTTGAAATTAATCGAGATTCATTTGGATTAAAATGGCTCATTTGAATTCTGCCAAAGGCATTCAGAATATGTGTGCTACCCAAATAAAATAATGACTAAAAGTAAGTCTTTGCCAGGTGGTGCATTAGACCAGGGGCTCATCTCCTGTTTCCAGAATGCATCGCAAGGTGCTTTCTCAAATGCTTGAGAAAGCTGTAAACTAATTCCACATTACACAAGGTGAAAACAACCTTACGCCTGTTTCACACATACTCCGTCTACAATGCATATGCGTTTCGTATTTTATTACGCACCCATGTTAACGGATTCCAGCGTTCACACAGTTGCAGCCCGTCATTACATTACCACATAATTAATGTACACGGACTCCATACGCACTGCAGACGGATTATGTGTGAAACAGGCGTGCGTCTTGTCGAGGTTTCCATTGGGAAGCTTCTTAAAAAAAAAAAAATTCCCTGAAGCTAACCTGGCAGCTTCAGCTGCATCCATATTAGCACTATTTCACAGTTGGCATACACACAGGTTCGAAGACTCGTTCTCGCCCCCTACAGTGCAATTCAGCTAGGTATACATCCGCGCATCCCAATATACATCCCAATACTCGAAAATACTTAAAAATACGAAAATACTTTGGTTGTGCACAGTCACAGCACAACCAAACATGTAAAAGTGTATATGAAGATAAATAAAACTACAATACTACAGTTTGTTTAGAAGAGTCTTGTTTTCATTGACCATTCATTATCCATATTGTAGGTCAGTGGGATAGTTGTTTGTGGAGAGGAGTGGTCAGCAGCCAGAGAGACCTCCCAAAGATCGACCAGCAAGGTAGACAAAGAGGAATTGGAGCTTGTGTTTGTTGGCACGGAGTGCTGCTCTGTGTTTTAAATATGTACAGGGGTGAAATTTTGGCCTATCCCCTGTACCTTCAAGAAAAGCTGGCCAGGAAGCAAGTCACTTATTTTGTATGGATGTGACCTGCAAATATTGGCCCTACCTGCAAAGAGTTGTAAAAGGTGTCCAGAGCTCCAGACCTTTTTTTTTCTATTAAATACAAAGAACTTCCATTTTTTATTTGAGTGAAAAAAAAAACTCATTTCATTTAATTAATTTCACTGTTTGGTTTTACAGTACACAAATAATTGTTATTGTTACTTTCATTTTAATTTAAACTGAAAACTACCTATTACTTCTCAGCAGCAACAGTGACAACCACAAATGATGCTGATGGCTTGGCCAGCAGAATTGAGGTCCTAATAGCGAGTATCAAGAGACGTTACCAGCTTCTCTATAAAGATACCGATGGGAACAAAGGTCGTACTAGAATCCGCCACAACACCGGGGAGGAAAAGGGCATCCTGACATCTGTTGGCGAGAAATACAACAGAATGGTTCCAAGCACAGAAAGTCTTTGCATGGAAACCCTTCTGTCTGGTGAGACAGCTTGGCCATGGCAGCTACCACACAGTGGTGTGTACACTAGTCTGTTGACTGCTTTTGACAAATCTGATACATACATTATGACACATTACCCACAATGCTTCAAATGTCATTCTGTGATTTTTTTTCTGTGATTCTTTAAAGGTTGATGTTTGATACATATGAATTAAGTCTTTCTCATAAATGCATTCCAGACTCTGTCGATCTAAGGACAAAAAGAAAAGTTTGACATCATCATGTCAGTAAGAAGAGTTGATGAGGAGCTGAAGATTCTTGTGGCAGAGATGGACCACCACTGGAAATCTCTTTCAGCTCATGCTGATACCCTCAGAGAGCTGTCCCGCATGTTTGCGAGTGAGACAATGAGAAGTATGTATTTGTAAAAAAATGGCATATACATTAGGGTTGCTATGACCATAGATTTCCAACTGTCAGAATATCTTTATTATTCATTTAGTAAGAGTGATCTGTTAACTAAAATATACTAAAGGGCATATTCCCATAACTACATATAGGACATGTCCTCTCTCATTGAAGTAAGTAGACTAATAATAAAAAAACTATATTATTGAACGATAAGTGGCTTTTAGCTCATTACACTCAGCCTAATTCTCCACTCCACTCCAACTGGTAGCTGAAAGTAGAGAATGTTGCTTTCTTGTCCTTGATGCCCTCGCAATGCTCAAACTTTGAACTTACTTCATGACATTTTCTATCTAGTTAACATGAGGACCAGCCATTTAATCCATAATATCTGTCCATGACTGTCTGATTGTTACCAAGTCCTGTGGCTTTGTTTGGTTGTGTTGTTTTCAGAAAAAATAAAAATAAAAATAAATTATTTGTCCAACTATGGTCATTCAGACTGACTAACATTTAGTTGATTGTTTGAGGCAGCCCTAATAAATATATTCAACAATGATGTCTGTTTCTAAGGCATGCTCAATGTTATTTTGTTCCTCTTCTAAGATTCACCATGTGGCTTAAGTGAAGAGGGTTTGAAAGGTCTGCAGAGCATCAACCTCAGAAAGCAACATAAAGTCAGAGAAATGAAGGTGCAAGCAAGAGATTGTTACCTGCAAGTTTTATCTGGAGAAGGCAACATCAACTTTTTGTACAGTGCTTCAGCTAATGAGTATGACAGTGGCTGTGAAATGTTTGATGACGGACTGTAATCCACAAGACTTTGACACCTTTCATCGTTCTGGACAATGGCCTTAACTCTGGATATAAAGAATGTAATCAAATCTGCTTTTCATCACCTTTATAAATGGAACCAAAAGAATTAAGGTTCTTTCACATACATAGAAATGTGTGCATACATGCCTCTAGAACCTGTATGGTGGAAATAAAGTGCATTAATTAAAGTGTTTGTATGGTACTTAGAGATTTGAGGTACGAGTTGTTTCTTCTCATCCAAATTTTTACTTATACTCCACTGCAATTTAGAGAGAAAAATTTTGTTGCAAAAGAAACTTCTCAACAGTACAATTAGTTGATTAGCAGAAAATGAATTGCCAAATAATTTTCATGCAAAAACATTTAATGGTTCCAGCATGTATTTTTTTCAACTGTTCACAGTTTTTATCAATGTACCTTATCTTTTTTGGTTTGTGTGTATTTGTGACTGTATTTCTCATTTTCATACTTGCTCACAAAACTCTTCATTTGTTGAGAAATAAATAGTAGATTAATTTATTATGAAAATAATCATGAGTGTAGGTTTTCAAAATAATTAACAATAATCTTGCATGACTAATAAAAATCTAAGTGTCAGGGATCTGGCAAGCACGGTCTCCACCAATCACCAACGCTCACAATCCCCTGATTATTAACCAGCCACACCTGCCCCGCATCACAGAACCAATCAACGACACTATACAAGCACTCCCCCGTATCTCAGTTCCCCGTCAACAGGAACAGTCCTTGAAGTTGTCTCCTAAGCTCCTGCAAGCCAGACGTAACATATACTCACCTTTGTGTTACGCTAACCTGCGTCCTTGTTCTGCTGTTCCCAGGACCGCGGATCACTGTTCCGACTCCATCCTGACACTAGGGTTATATGATTCACAGGGGAAAGGGTAGAGTGTACTTTAAATGTAGGGTTTTATATAACAACTGAAATCTTTTTAGAGACATCAAAGAAGCAAGAAGAAAACCATTATGATCAGGATGAATCATTATTTCCTAGTATAATTTTACATCTGCTTATGTGTCATCAAATAAAAGTATTGGAGTCAACTGATTTGATTCTGTGATGCTTAAAGCATTTCACCACTTGTGTAGCTTCACCGGCTGTGACCTGATAAACAAAATGATGATAGCAATTTTGAAGTCCCTTTTTATTTCTATTGAATCCAATTTGTCTTTATACTATTTCATAAAGTATCTTTCTTCTATTTTGTAGTCTACAATAAAATGATTTACATGGTGTATTGTATAATAAATTGTTAATTGTTTTGATAATAAAAAATGCACTACAGTATATCATCTTATGAGCTTGTTAGATTTCATGATTTTGTAAAAAATAAAACAACTTTAAGTACTTACCATGCTTCTTTTACATAAACATTTAGTCATTTTAATGGCAATTGAGACAATAATGAACTATTTTTGTCTTTTATACTCTGATTCTTTTAATTGTGCACCATCCTGTGCCTATGTTACTGTATTCAGAGTCTCACAATATCAGCACAATACAAGCATGATGTAAATATAGAAAATAGGGAAAATAAAACTATATTCAGATATAAATGTGAATCAACAGTTTGTTGTTCATGATGAAGAGAGCATATCTGTCTAAGTTTTACTCTCTTACCTCCCCCAGAGAGGTATTGTTAAGTCATCCAGAACTGTTTAGAACAAAGATCTTATGCTAGACTGCAATCTGTCCTTTAAAAATCACATTTCCAGCATGTGTACAACAGGATTCTCCATCTTAGACTTTTGCTAAAATGTGACAAATGCTTAGTGTTTCAGATGCTGAAAAAAATTTAGGGATGAATCACTGCTACTATTGTAATGCATTGGGTGGATGTCCTGCAGGCTCAAAAAGCTTCAGCTAGTTCAAAATGTAGCTGCAAGACCACTTACTAGAAATAGAAAATATGATAAAATCAGCACCAATTTTATTGTCAATACATTGGCTGCTTGTCAACTTTAAATGATATTAATTACTTTAAAACCACTGGATGGTTTTAAAACCCTTGTCCTGGATAGCCACAGTCCTGCAGAGTTCAGCTCCAACCCTAATCAAACACACCTGAACAAGATAATCATGGTCTGAAAGGTTGCTAGAAAGCTACAGGCAGGTGCGTTTTTATGAGGGTTGGAGCTAATCTCTGCAGGACTGTGGCTCTCCAGGAGCAGAGCCACCCCTGATCTAGACTAAATGTGAACATTTACTCACATTTACGCCCTTCACTTTAATAACACTTAGATCGTCAAAATAAGGTAAGGCCAGAGGTACTTCTACAGTTTCTGCCATTGTCATCATGACTTACTTAATACTTGACACAGAATACAATTTTGTAACTCTTTAAAAAAAAATTATAAGTAAAGATGGATTCTTCCATGTATGAAATAAGACGTATGTAAATATGTTTGCAAAGGCCAGATCACATTAGTATGATATTCAGTATGTGAAAAACATTGCCTTTCGATTTCACTTCACACTAATTTATGAAATATGAATTTTTTGGTGGACAGGCTTCCAAAGCAGAGATGACACATTTTCCTGCTTGCCTGATTGGGAGTCTGGCAAGAAGGGCAGGACCTGAATTTGAGCCTTGTCATGACTAGACAAGAAATATACACAAAAACAAACAACAGATGTACAAACTGTTACAATAAAGAGGATTTTTAGGAACTATTAAGAGAACTATAAAGATATAGAGAGATCTAAAAAGAGACTGACAAGTAAACTACAGTGCAGATAGGTAAACAGGACAGACGTGGCTCTTAAAAGTGCCTTTATTGTGTGATTGAGTGAGTGAGTGTGTTTGTCTGTAGGTGTGGTTGGGGTTTTGAATAAAGAGCAGGCAAATTTGAAAGACCTGATGAGAGAGAAAAAAAAAATATTAAGAATTGAACGCCTTATATCAGAGGTGTCATGTTCCTGAAGGGGCTCAGCCCTGCTCCAACAAACATGCCTTTAACTTTCGAATAAGCCTTAAGGACTCGATTGGCTGAGTAAGGTGCATTCAATTAGGGTTGGAACTAAACTCTGCAGGGCTGCGACCCTTCCGGGAACTGAGTTTGACACCTGTGCCTTACACTTTACACCAGTATTTTTTATCATCATGCTGTTTATCGGGGTCACAGCCTGTGAAGCTACACAAGTGGTGAAATGTTTTGAGCATCACAGAATCAAATCAGTTGACTCCAATACTTTTATTTGATGACACATAAACAGATGTAATATTAATGTTGACAGATTGGACAGTTTTTCCATCCATTTGGTTGATTTTGGGTTGCACCATGTGTGAATAAATGGGCTTGTGCAGGTTAGAATTTTGTTATTTTAAAAGAAAGAAATAGAAAAGTTGCAATGTTCAACATAGCCTCCTATATAACCTCTGAAGGAACATTTAAATTATTTATTTTATAGTGAGAAATTGTGCTGAGACACAGTAATGTTGTTTTTATGAATTTGTTTCTACTGTTTATTATAGATAATATTTCGACGTTTATTATCAAATTATCAGTGGATTTGAAACAATTACGGGGTTGGAAAACAAACCAATCTGGCAAACCAGTTTTTTTACCTGACCATTTATAATGTTAGCTAAAGTGGCTTATTAGTTTGAGCTAATGTAAAATAGGTAACTGGAAAGATATCAGTATTGAAAATCGTGTATTCCCCATGATTGCACCTTCATGATTATATGCAAAAAAAAAAAAAAAAAAAAAACTTTAATTTATTTAGCTAAGTTTGCTAGCCTACTGCACATTTGGTGCAGTAAGTAATTTATATACAGTACAGACCAAAAGTTTGGACACACCTTCTCATTCAAAGAGTTTTCTTTATTTCCATGACTATGAAAATTGTAGATTCACACTGAAGGCATCAAAGGCTATTTGACCAAAAAGGACAGTGATGGGGTGCTGTGCCAGATGACCTGGCCTCCACAGTCACCGGACCTGAACCCAATCGAGATGGTTTAGGGGTGAACTGGACCGCATATATATATATGTTTTCTATCATTAACCATCCTAATAAATCGCTGCCTCTAAACATAACTTCAACTCCTAATTCTACAGTTTTTATTGTGTAAATTTAAGAATAGTCTCGATCTATATTAATTAACTTTTCTACTTACCGAGTGGAAAATCACAATGGACCTTGGGATCGTAATCGCGCCATACAATGACGTCAGCATTATTAATCTAGAGGATATTTAATGAATAAATAAATAAACAGGACATTGATTAATCAAACACAAGCATATATACATTTATTTAACAATACCAGACTCCTATAAAAAAAAAATACATTATCCAGCATGCATCACCTATAATTAGTCACTTACCCTGTGGCAAGAAAACACTTAAACTGCTTACTGCACGCACTGTGGAGCGTTGCTAAACTCACCTCTGAATGGTGTTTTACCTGCAGTCAGGGGCGTAGCAGCCATTTTAAAGTGTTTGTGGGTGGGACAGCTGTATGGTGATGTGACCCAAAGCTGTTCATAATAATAAATTCTAAATAGAATACTAATTGCCATTTTACAGCACCCTGGTGTCAATTTTGGGAACATGCCATGATAGCTTACAAGGAACCTATTTTTGTGAAATCATACTCAAAATTTTAAAATACTGCAGGACTTTGAGACGAATGTGAGACCATCTTTACTTTATTTTATGAAATAAAGATATTTTATAATATTTAAAATATTTCAGTTACACTACATTTCAACAATAACTTTTCTTCTTAACAGTTGGACAAAAATAAGTGTTAAATGAGTACAGGTGCTGGTCAAATTATTAGAATATCATCAAAAAGTAGATTTTTTTTCACAAATTCCATTAAAAAAGTGAAACTTGTGTATTATATTCATTCATTACACAAAGGCTGAAATATTTCAAATGTTTGTTTCTTTTTTAATTTTGATGATTATAACTGACAACTAAGGAAAATCCCAAATTCAGTATCTCAGAAAATTTGAATATTGTGAAAAGGTTCAATATTTAAGACACCTGGTGCCACACTCTAATCAGCTAATTAACTCAAAACACCTGCAAAGGCCTTTAAATGGTCTCTCAGTCTAGTTCTGTATAGGCTACACAATCATGGGGAAGACTGCTGACTTGACAGTTGTCCGGCCATTGACACCTTGCACAAGGAGGGCATGACACAAAAGGTCATTGCAAAAGAGGCTGGCTGTTTACAGAGCTCTGTGTCCAAGCACATTAATAGAGAGGTGAAGGGAAGGAAAATATGTGGTAGAAAAAAGTTTACAAGGAATAGGTATAACCACACTGTCGCATTCCTTGTGTCAAGCCACTCTTGAACAACAGACAGCGTCAGAAGCTTCTTGCCAGAAAAAGAAACTGGACTGCTGCTGAGTGGTTCAAGGTTATGTTCTCTGATGAAATAAAAATGTGTTTCATTTCCTTTGGAAATCAGGGTCCCAAAGTCTGAAGGAAGAGAAGAGAGGCACACAATACATGTTGCTTGAGGTCCAGAGTTAAGTTTCCACAGTCAGTGATCGTTTGCGGTGCGATGTCATCTGCTGGTGTTGGTCCAGTGTGTTTTCTGAGGTCCAAGGTCAATGCAGCCGTATACCAGGAAGTTTTAGAGCACTTCATGCTTCCTGCTGCTGACCAACTTCATGGAGATGCAGATTTCATTTTCCAAAATGACTTGGCAGCTGCACACAGTGCCAAAGCTACAAGTGCCTGGTTTAAGGACCATGGTTTCCCTGTTGTTAATTGGCCAGCAAACTCTCCTGACCTTAACCCAAAATAAAATCTATGGGGTAATGTGAAGAGGAAGATGCAATATGCCAGACCCAAGAATGCAGAAGAGCTGAAGGCCACTATAAGAGCAACCTGGGCTCTCATAACACCTGAGCAGTGCCACAGACTGATCGACTCCATGCCACACCGCATAGCTGCAGTAATTCAGGCAAAAGGAGCTCCAACTAAGTATTGAGTGATGTACATGCTCATACTTTTCATATTCATACTTTTCAGTTGGCCAAGATTTCTAAAAATCCTTTCTTTGTATTGGTCTTAAGTAATATTCTAATTTCCTGAGATACTGAATTTGGGATATTCTTTAGTTGTCAGTTATAATCATCAAAATTAAAAACAAATAAATCATTTTGAAATATAGGTAACACTTTAGAATAAGGTTCCATTAGTTAATGTTAGTTAACTACTTTCGTTAACATGAACTAAGCAAGAACAATCCTTCTACAGCATTTATAAGTCTTAGTTCATGTTAATTTCAACATTTACTAATGCATTATTTAAATCAAAAGTTGTGCTTGTTAAAGGGACAATAAGTAACTTTTTAGGTATTTTATTATCTAAAATCAATATTTTTATTCATAAATATGCCCTCAATGGTGTACAAATACCTATGCAAATGTTTAAACTAATCCTCGTAAATGAAGAATTTATTATCTTTATATACATGGGACGGGTAGGTCGACGGAGGCTTCCATGTAGTTCCGCCATCTTGCAAAACTATAATAGCAGAGAGGGACAAAAAGTACTAAGCCAACGCGTTTCCACAACGCGTTTTCGGTCAGAGCCAGAAAAGCAGGTGCAGAGCAGTGAGAGGCGCTTGAAACTGCACCGGCAAGTTTAAAAGTCTGGACTGCATTCTTATTATGGACCATACATATGCTGCGCCACAGGAGAAGAAAACATCGTCGCCAAAACAGTCAAAAATAGAACGTAAAAGGAAACGTGACCGTAGATTACAGAAAACAAGAGTTAATGTCGGGGAAGCTTTTTCTAGGTGGAAAGAGCTAATGCTGGATAAAGATTTCAAAAGAGACACTGAAGTGGCCAGTTTTCTTCTCGACAGGTAAGTCAGTGTTACAATCTATATTACAATATTTTTTTTATATCTAACAATGCACATTATTCAGAAAATATAACGAATAAAGAAGACATAACTACTAATTACAATATTTCATGTTTTCCACAGTCAGTAATTCATACTGTAACATTCGTTTGTTTGTTGTCATGTTGCAGTTTGTTTGAAATAACACACCTGTTCACCTGAAGGAAAACTCGACGAAGTGCTATTAGAATACATCCTGTCAAAGCTTTTTGGTACATATCGCCTACCGTAGATGCAACGCGCATTTGAAAAAGCGAGGCGCTGGAGAGCAAAATTAGTTTGAATGCAAAATACAATTTCACCACTAGATGGGAGTAATTCCTACTTACTGTCCCTTTAACATTAGTTAATGCACTGTGAATTACCATGAACTAACAATGAATAACTGTATTTTCATTAACTAACATTAACGAAGATGAATAAATACAGTAATAAATGTATTATTTATTGTTTGTTCATGTTAATTAATACATTAACTAACATTAACTAATCGAACCTTATTCTAAAGTGTTACCGAAATATATAATTGTGTGTGTGTAATGAATGAATATACTATACAAGTTTCACTTTTTGAATGGAATTAGTGAAATAAATCAACTTGATGATATTCTAATTATATGACCAGCACCTGTATACAGATTACATCTACAGTCATTTTATACAACATAAATTTTATGAAAATATATCAATAAAACCCAAATCAATGTATTTATAAGTTTTTTTTATTATTATTTTCAAGATCAAAGTGATATTTTTAATGAAAACTTCCAAACAGAATTTTTCGTCTTTCCTTGCAGGCCACAAATTGTTGAGTAATTTTTTTTTTGTCTCTAAAGAGCTTTCTTCCAATTCTTGAAACAAGATGAAGCAAATGCTTGTTCTGCATTTTTCGTAAGGGAAGATACTTGTGTTTTAAAAGCTTTACTACAATAAAAACACAAAAAACCTTCAACATTTGGATCGAAATGGAGCCATTTAAATTTGCTTTACCATGTGTCTAAAATGAAAGGGTACGTACTGACAGTGTCTGCTTTATGATACATTTGGGATCGAGGTGGTTTGGTTTTGCTGCCGAGAAATGTTTATCAGGGTATGCAGATTCTTCCGTTCATCAAATCAGTTCTCTCTTCTCTTCGGTTCACACATGCTTCCTCACTTTTTTTTCCCACATCTCCCTCTCTCTCTCTCTTCCTCTTTTTCCCTCCCCTCCTCACACATGACTGACACTTCCTCACAAACATCCTAAAAATAACAGATATTAATAGCATATAGGGGGCAGGAATCACTTGTTTATTGACTCATTTACCATTTCCATAGTTAAATAACTTCACAAGTGTGAGAGAGAGCTTCTTGAAGAGCTGCTGGACACAGAATGGTGTTGTAGGAGCTGGAGATGTATGTGATATGAAGAAACTGCAAAACAGAAAAAAAAAACTGATTTACAATTACATTACAAGGTTTTAAAAGCATCTCAAATGATGTGTTTACTGTGTTACTTAACTAAATACTACACAATAAACACAGTTACTGTGGTAAAAAGCATGGTAGGCTACTGTGTTTATTCAACAAATATCAAAGTAAGACTACAATTACGACGGGAGACACATGATAGGTGTTGTGGTTACTGAGGTTTTATTACATGACATGGTTGAGCGACGTGTTACTATGGTAAAAACATGGTAAATGGGTGGACTTTTCTATGAATTCTTTCCACCAAAGGTGAATTTTAAATGAATATCAAAATGAAAACTAACTATAATGCTAAGTCAGATTGAATAATCTGAATGTCAAACAGGTCGAATAGGACAGAGTCCAGTATCGATTTTCAAAAAAAACAACAACAATTAATAATATTATTCATAAACACGGGGCGATTGACTAATTTATGAGACGGGTGGAAACCCTACCTGTACATGTCTCGGAGTCATGATAATTATATACTAGTAGCAAGTTTGAGGTAAAATGCACTTGGGTTCTCGATGTCAATACACTATTTACACTCTAAGCTGTGATTCAAATATTAAATAATGTTATGCCATGTGTTTACTCTTACACTGAATGTTTTCTGCTTCATTCCAGAATGAGTAGGCTATTGTATAGGGTAAATTTAGTATAGGGTGTGAAAATTGTACAGCTGTGGTATTCATATAGGGTGTGAATTCTGTATAGAAAATTATTGCTTGACTGAAGTACAGCCATCTCTCTCTTTCTCACCCATGCACACACCCACTGCACACACACACACAAACATTGAAAAGCTGTATATTACGCTTTTTTTTTTATTATTGTTATTTTTCATGTTCTTTTCTCAGATTGAGCTCCCTGACAATCTGACAGAAATGTCTTGTTGTGGCTCAAAAATGGGTTGAATGCATGCAGTTCATGCATGTCTTCTTTAATAGGGATATAGGGAATAAGAATGGGGATAAATTCAACTGGACAGTTGAAATGTCCGTGAAGACATGCTGCTGTTTCTCAGTTCATGCCCAGGAATGTTGTCAGGACCCGGAGCTTTGCGTGAATTGATCCTGTTGAACGATCTCGGGATCAGCGTCATCAACTGGTTGCTGGGAGGAGGTGGAGTCTTCTGTGCAGTGGTGCTGTTTTGTGCCTAAAAGCAAACAAAGAAGGTGTTCAACTCATTCAGCAAGGAGACGTTGCCGTCACAGGTCTGCGGTGGGGGCTTGTATTCCGTATTGGTCTGTATTCCCTGCCACAGGCTCCAAGTGTCTCTGCTGTTGCTGAGACGATGGGCTATCTTCCTGGAGTACTGTCTCTTAGCCTCTCTGATGCCACAGGATAGACTGGCCCTAGCTGTCCTCAGGCCCACCTCATCTGTTACATCATCAATACACTTGTTGATGTAGGCAGTGACAGACTCGGAGTACTCTTGGAGGTCTGTGGTGTTATTGTATGTTTCAGCCTGCTTAAACATATTCTAATCAGTGGTGTCAAAAGTGGAGCCTCTGACTACCCTTCCAGCCATACTTGTATTTGTGATCTCAAGTTGTATTTGATAGCTCAAGTTAACATATAAAAGGAATAGATCACAGGGTTTTGTTGTGATATACATTTATTTATTTTTGTCATGCATTTCATATAAAGTTAATTAAGTTGCATAGGGTATTAAATGCTTAATAGTAGGTAGATGTGACTGTCTGCAGGGTTTAAAGAAGATACAGTAAGTGTTATAAAGGTAAGTGCAAAAAGGGAACACACACACACAAAAGTACACATTTGCAATGGTCCCACTTTATATTAAGTGGCCTTAACTACTATGTACCTACATCAAATATAAGTGCAATGTACCTATTGTGTTCATATTGTATAGTAAAACACTTTCTGTTATTGAGGTAGAATACAGGTAAGGTTTGGTGTAAGGGATGTGTCAACAGTGTAATTATAAATGTAATTACATTAGTAATTTTAATAGTATAGTAAGTACAATGTTAAACATGTATGTACAAAATAAGTCATTTGTACCAGATAATTAATTTAAAAGTAACTACATTGTAGTTAAGGCTGCTTAATATAAAGTGGTAAAGAAAAGATATTCACAGCAATAATAAGATATTCCTAATGTTGCTGCCTTACTTCCTAGTGTCATGGTAATATTTCAGGTATTACCCAGCTTACACAAATCAAAGACTCTCTTTGTTCCTGTTATTTTGCTATTTTTCCTTTATCTGTTTTAAAACCTTCTATGTCCTTCTGTGTGTTCCATGTTGTTCATCTTTTAATTGAAAAATGTTTTTTTTTTATTACTAAAGCATGTACTGTGCTCGTTGATGTTACAATATTGCAAATATGTGATTAGAGATTATTTAAAATTCATGCCATACTAGCTTCAATAAATATCACATAGTACCCTATGTTTTATTTTGTCCTACATTCTTTTCAGAAGATTCAGGAGTGCACTTTTAACAAACTTGGAGTTACAGTACATTGAGTCAGCCAACGGCCACAAACCACACATGCCCTGACTTGTATTTTATTTACCCTTTCCATAAGTGATGACGTTATCTTTTCCACAAAATAAAACATGGCAAAACATGCACTGGGGAGTTCATATGTCAAGCCAAACAACAAATGAGTTTCTTCATTTGTTTATTTGCCTGATCTCTTCCATTTCTTCCATTCTCCTTTTAATAGAGCTGGAAGGGCTTGAACCTTACACTCTACTTCCCTGTAGTTCTTTGTGTGAGAGCCCAGCTGCCCTGCAGTCAAAAACAAAACAATGATTGTGGTAATGATTATAAGTTTAATGTGACCGTTGCATGACCTCAAAAAAAAAAAAAAAAAAAAAAAATTCTCTTGGAACTAAGAAGGATATGATTTTGCAGTACATGGTTCAGCTATCCAAGAAACTTTTGTGAGAAAAAGTGAGTTTCTCTTTAACATGACCCCTATCATACATTCCTGCAGTATGAATGTCTTTGCAATTAAATAAAAAGCCTCAACTGGCAGAAATATAGTGCAAACACAGTTCCCTCTTGTACAGCAAGTGGATGTCACGCTGTCTAGTCTCTGTTTCCATGGGTGTCCACTAGTGGGCTCACTTCCCCTTAGGCACTTCACCATAGGCACTAGAATTCCTCTAGTCCGGTCCTGTCTTCACAGTAATTGCACTCAAGTTAATTGCACCAGGTGCAGGCAATCTATTGTCATTATCCTCATTATAAATACCAGTCATTTCCTGTTGTTTGTATGGAGCCCCTTACCCTTCGTCTTACCAGCTTTCTCGTCTTCCGAGATTTACCCTTGCCTTCTTGTCCTCCGAGTTCCCGTTCCTTTCCTTCCTGTTCACTCTTTTTGTTTTGTTTGTTTTCATGGACTGCTTGTTTGATTTGACCCTGGCTTATGTTTTACAACGATTTTGGATTACCATTATTGAATAATAAATCTTTCCTGCATTTGGATCTCTCCCTCTCCCTGTGTCTTTCTGGGTACACGAATCGTCACAGTGGAATTATCTCCATTTACCCACTTGGGAAGCATGCAGGGGACCCCAAATTGAAATACTTAAAGTAATTTCTTCACACAAAGCAGTTGTGGTTCAAATATTACGACACATTTTGATGTGAATGTGTTTTGGCCATTAGAATTGTTCTTACTTGCAAACCCATTACCAACAGCTCTGAACGCAATGAATATAATATATTTTAAAATATGTTATGTCTAAACACTTCTTAGGCCACTGTGTCATCTCTCCTGTATCTAATCAATAAATGATGTGACATAAAGCCAAGTATGGTGCCCCATACTCAGAATTCATGCCCTGCATTTACTGGGTATATACAGAACTTCTTAAGTTGAATTTAATACCTAAAAAATACTTTTTAATTCCAGCGTGACTTCAAGCTGCAACTGTAGTGGTGTAAATGAAATATCTTTCCAAATGGAATAACATATTGCATCACAACTGGACTCAAAAACTGCCCACAGAGATAAGAATTAAAATAAAGAGTGCATAGTCTGTCTGCATTGTCAGTAAGTCTGATGTGTGAGCAATCTAAAAAAGAGGAGACACTGAAGTAAGCACAGGTGTTATTAAAATGAATTAAGCTAATACATTTAAGTAAAGCAGAGGGATTAATCAAGATGTCACAGTGGGCCTTTGTCTATAGTTTTTAATCAATGTCAAAAAGTAACAATTTCATATCAATGTTGGACATTTGAATGAACAGCTACACATCAAAATTGGAACCAAATTTTCAAGTGGTTCAATTTGGGCCTTAAAAATAAAAAGAGGAAGCAGTCAGATAATAATAAAGTGCAATTGCGTTCTCTGCAAACACACTTCCCTATACAACCTCCACTTTAGGCTGTAACGTAATTCCCCCTTTGAAATGCTGGATATACCGTAGTCAGGCTTTCTGAATGCCAGATACGGGTGATATAGAACTCTAACATCATACTTTTCAAATGATCAGAGATACACATAGGAGATGTTAAATTCCTTATGCTAGATAGGGTACTTCCAGCAGTAGGCTAACAATTGACAAATAATGATTAAACTAACTTACACCAAGAGAACTAACAAAAACAAAGTTGCTTGGTAAAATTACAGTTAGTCAACAGGATCACAAGTGCGTCAACTGTGTGGCCTTTTCTTCTATCATTTTGTCCACTTGGAGCAGTTCAGCGTTATTGTCCAACGTCATCTCCTTCAAAGAGAGTTGTATTTTGTAATGAGTTTATCCATCTTTGTTCCTGTATTTCCCTCTGCAATCTCTGCACACTTGTCGGCATCAACTTCAAGTGAATCGCACACAACATTGAGTAACCGCCACCGGTTCTTGGTCCTCCAGTTCTTTCTCTGCTGCTTTCCTCTTTAGCTCTTGTGTTGCACTCTCCTTCTTTCTTTTAATTCCATTGTAAAACATGGCTTTGCAGGGCTTATTGCTTTATTAGACAACCCTAGCCTGTAATTAAAGCATTATTAACCTAAAGTAAAACATGCGCTAAGTGTTGGGCTACATTTGACAGTGATAGATATGTCAGGACGGTTTTGTCAAAGTTAGATCATTGGTTCTCCAGCTTTGGCTAACTATGGTTAGCTGTGGCCCGCTGCCAGAGTAAAACGGTAAAGTATTTTCACCATGCAAATAACATGACAATAAAACGTATAAGGAAATAAAAAAACTGTGTCTGTGTATTAATGCGTTGTGTTTAAATCTTTATTTAACTTTAAACTTTATTATTTATTTCTTCTTTCAGGTGGTCCTGCAATGCAAATGACTGTGGCCTGCAGTCAGTGCTGCGTCTTCAGCAAATTCATCAAAAAATTCCCGCCTTGTGTTATAGTGGCCAATTGACGCTGTTGTAAAGGCAGAATTTCAAGCGCGACCAATCATTTTTAAACAGAGACGTATCGATTAATTTAAATAAATGGAAATTCTTAATTCAAAAGATTTATACTGCCAATGAGTAATTCAAACACACCTGTTTAAGTTTTGATGGCAAAACTGGGTGTTATAAGTAATGTGAAGTTGATTTCTTTATTAATTACAACATTAGGGTTTACAGTGATACTCTCTTTCTTAGTGATTTGGTCGCTCGAATACGCAAAAGGTTATGGATAAAATTTATCTACACAAGAGTGTGGAAACTTTAACATGCTCAAACATGAATGAGTGTGCAGCTTTCAGTGAAACCGTTTGATTTGTTTTGGTTGTAGTTTTAAGTGTAAAACAGCTAGACTTCATTTTTGTGTTGATGCTTCATGTGATCACATTTTTTGGATGGACACAAAGTTGCGCTAAAAGAAATATCTCAAAGAGAAAAACTGTAACTTAATTTCTTAATTTTCATTAATTCCTATTATGATGACACCACACAAAGATCACCTAAAAACATACAGTCCAACTAACAAATTGTGAACGGTCATCCAAAATCTTGATATGGGTAAATCTAGTTGTGTAAGATAAATGTCATTTACAAAACATTGTGATTCTTAGATGTGACACATCCTTGACATAATCTGTTGGCATGCAAAAATAGTCATAAGATATTATGACTATCCAGATATTAATTTTCTATGCAAGTGACACGAAATACAGTTCTCATACTATTTGTGTAAACAGCTGTGCTAAAACATTTATGACTTTTATGTAAGAATCACAATGTTTTGTAAATGACATTTATTTTACACAACTAGATTTACCCATATCAAGATTCATTTTGAAAATCACAGCTGCTGGTGCTTAAATTTTTTAGTAAACCATTTAACATTACATGATGCCTACAAAATAGTCAAATAGTGAAAGTGTATATTTTCTGTTCTAGGTAAGATCATTTACACAAGGTGTTATAGGCCTGGGTAAATAATTAGAAAATAGTATTTCTGTCATATGAGAAAAGTTCAGTCATGCATTTAAGATGTAGAAATGATGTGTTTGTCAAACACATCCAAAGAGTTTTCTACTCGTGTGAAAAAAGCACTTGTGTGCATTAATGATCTAAAGAAACAATGCTGGTCATCAGGTTATTTTAAAATTTTTAAGACAATAGACAGTGTACCTTGCTTTAGTGACACACAATGTGTAATCTTTTAAACATGTTTAAAATGGTAGGTTTAATTATTTTACTGAGTGTAAGTCAAATGTATATTTGTTCATTTACAGTACATATACTGTCTACAGGTTAGATTATTAAATGAAAAAATTATTGCATAACACAACGTAAAAACAACAAATAAGATTTTGCTCATTATACAAATTTTGTTTACTCAGTTTTACTGTGTGTGTGTGTTTGTTTGGTTCAGGTATACCCAATGTTATGGGGAACAATGATCGCAATATCCAAAATCCTTGGGGATTGTTTTTGGCCCCGTGAGGAAACAAGTTTATAAATCATACAGAATGAAGTGTTTTTGAAAATCATTTTCTGTAAGGGGTAGGTTTATGTGTAAGGTTGGTGTATGGTGATGCAAAATACAATTTGTACAGTATAAAAAACGTCTTGGTTACGTATGTAACCCTCGTTCCCTGAAGGAGGGAACGGAGACGTTACGAATGGGATCTCGCCCGAGAGCCCAATCACCTTCGAGTGGTACAAAACGAGCCAATGGTACACAAAGTACCTTGGTCTGCGGAATTTGCATCGCGAGCTCCGCCCCGCAGAGCGGGTATATAAGGAGCAACGCGAGCAACTCGCATTCAAGTCTTCGCTGAGGAGCCGAGCCAGTGACCCGGCCGTTCAGCGGAACAGCGATGTGGCAAGGGGACGTAACGTCTCCGTTCCCTCCTTCAGGGAACGAGGGTTACATACGTAACCAAGACGTTCCCTTTCAGTCGGTCACGTTCGACGTTACGAATGGGGTCCCTTACAAAACGCCACATGGCTGTCTTCCAGCGACCCGTGTGAGTGATAGCACCCTGTCGTGAGGCCAGCACGAGTGAGGGCCTACAGCTCGCACAGAATACGCTAGGTAGCACATTCCAGCTGGACATATGCTAGCAGGCTGCCTGCCCGTGGGAGGACTTACAGAAGTAGGTATCTACCAAGGTGGTGATACATAAGAACTCTGAGGTACCCAGCCCGCAGGGTGGAATTTTCAACGACAGAGCTGGCAAGGGCTTGCCAAGGGAAAGACACATGCTGCGGAGAGACTTACTGTGGACATACACACGTGGGATTACCCAGAAGGGGAATCACGACACATGGAGGCACCTAGTCCCACACATGGCTGACCAAAGGGCATGTACGCAAGTGTTGGACATCAACAGTGCTGGAGGAACCCAGGGTTCTGACTGAGGAACTCACCTGAGGGGAATAGCGCACGCATCCAGTCCGCGGAGTGGAATGGCGCAGCAAGCGGATTGACACCGAGCAGGTCCTTACTGGCCCGAAGGGGCGAGTATCTGGGAGGACACGGGCTCTACAGGGAGATTATAAAATCTTGCGAATGTGTTAGGTGTCGCCCAGCCCGCAGCTCTACAGATGTCTGCTAGCGAGGCGCCATGCGCCAACGCCCAGGAGGAAGCTACGCTCCTAGTTGAGTGAGCTCTCACCCCTAGGGGGCATGGCAGGTCTCGAGCCTGATAAGCCAGGACAATAGCATCCACTATCCAGTGGGATAACCTCTGCTTGGAGACAGCCTTTCCCTTCTGCTGGCCTCCGTAACAGACAAAGAGCTGGTCTGAGGTCCTAAGGCACCGAGTTCTGTCCACGTAGGTGCGGAGCGCACGTACTGGACAGAGCAGCGCCAGGGCTGGGTCTGCCTCCTCCCGGGGCAGCGCTTGCAAGTTCACCACCTGATCCCTAAAAGGAGTGGTGGGAACTTTGGGCACGTACCCAGGCCGGGGTCTCAAGATAACGTGAGAGTTAGCCGGCCCGAATTCCAGGCACGCTTCGTCAACTGAAAATGCCTGCAGGTCCCCGACCCTCTTCACCGAAGCCAAAGCCGTCAGGAGCGCAGTTTTCAAAGATAAAAACTTTAGCTCTACTGAGAGCAAGGGTTCGAAGGGAGCTCTCTGCAGTGCTGATAGAACCACTGCGAGGTCCCAAGAGGGGACTTGCTGAGGGCGAGGCGGATTGAGCCTCCTTGCTCCTCTCAGGAACCTGATGATCAGATCGTGCCTTCCAAGAGACTTACCTTCAACAGGGTCATGCTGAGCCGAAATGGCAGCCACATAGACCTTGAGGGTGGAAGGAGACAGCCTACGTTCCAACCCCTCCTGAAGAAAGGAAAGCACTGACCCAATCGGGCACTTCCAGGGGTCCTCACGCCGTGAAGAACACCAAGTGACGAAGAGGTTCCACTTCAAGGCATAGGCATGTCTGGTGGACATGGCTCTAGCTGAAGTGATGGTAGCTACCACCTGTGGTGGCAAGGTACCTAAACCTTCCGTGACCCGTCCAGAACCCACACATGTAGGTTCCATAGATCGGGACGTGGGTGCCAGAGGGTGCCCCGTCTCTGAGAAAGAAGGTCCCTCCTCAGAGGAATTGGCCAGGGAGGGGCTGTCGCGAGGAGTACAAGTTCGGGGAACCAGGTCCGGCCGGGCCAAAAGGGCGCAACCATGAGGACCTGCTCCTCGTCCTCCCTGATCTTGCACAACGTCTGTGCAAGAAGGCTCACTGGGGGAAACGCATACTTGCGCAGGCCCAGCGGCCAGCTGTGTGCCAGGGCGTCCGTGCCGAGGGTGCCCTCGGTCAGGGAGTAAAACAACTGGCAGTGGGAATTTTCTGGAGAGGCAAACAGGTCTACCTGGGCGTCTCCGAAGTGTTCCCAAATCAGCTGAACCGACTGGGGGTGGAGTCTCCATTCCCCGGGGCGAGACTGCTGTCGTGAGAGCTCGTCGGCTGCACGATTGAGCCTGCCTGGAATGTGAATGGCACGAAGCGACCTCAGATGCTTGTGACTCCACAGGAGGAGATGGCGAGCGAGTTGCGACATGCGGCGGGAGCGTAGACCACCCTGACGGTTGATGTACGCTACGGTCGCAGTGTTGTCCGTACGAACCAGAACGTGCTTGTCCTTCAGCAGGGCCCTGAAGCGGTGCAGAGCAAGACGTACTGCTAGCAACTCGAGGCAATTGACATGCCACTGAAGTCGGGGTCCTGGCCAGGAGCCTGACGCAGCATGCCCATTGCACATGGCACCCCAGCCCGTGGCAGAGGCATCTGTTGACACAACAACATGTCTGGACACCGGTTCTAGGGGCACGCCGGCCCGTAGAAAGGAGGGGTCCAACCACGGGGTGAAGTATCGACGGCAGGCCGGAGTGATGGTCACTCGGAGCGTGCCCTGTTGCCATGCCCATCTCGGGACTCGGTCGTGAAGCCAGTGCTGAAGCGGTCTCATATGGAGTAGCCCGAGCGGTATGACTGCCGCCGCGGACGCCATATGCCCCAGGAGCCTCTGAAACAGTTTCAGTGGAACCGCTCTCTTGCCCTCGAATTGTCTCAGGCAACTCAGCAGTGACTGCGCGCGCTCGTTTGTAAGCTGCGCGAACATGGCGACCGAGTCTATTTCCATACCGAGAAAAGAGATCCTCTGCACAGGGGAGAGTTTGCTCTTTTCCCAGTTGACCTGAAGACCCAGTCGGGCGAGGTGTCTGAGCACCAGATCCCTGTGCTCGCACAACCGCTCTCGAGAGTGAGCTAGGATCAGCCAGTCGTCGAGGTAGTTGAGGATACGGACACCCTGTTCCCTGAGAGGAGCCAGGGCCCCCTCCGCAACCTTCGTAAAGACGCGGGGAGAGAGGGCCAACCCGAATGGGAGAACCTTGTACTGATATGCCTGCCCCTCGAAAGCAAACCGAAGAAACGGTCTGTGTCGAGGAAGAATGGAGACATGAAAGTACGCGTCCTTCAGGTCGATCGCTGCAAACCAATCCAACGGACGAATGCATTCGAAAATGCGCTTGGGCGTTAGCATCTTGAACGGGAGTCTGTGTAGAGCTCGGTTCAAGGTACGCAGGTCCAGGATTGGCCGTAACCCACCTGTCTTCTTGGGTACTATGAAGTAAGGGCTGTAAAAGCCGGACTTCATGTCGGCTGGAGGGACCGGCTCTATCGCGCCCTTTGCCAGCAGGGTCGCGACCTCCGCGCGCATGACAGGGGCATCTTTGCCCACCATCGTCGCGTGGACACCCCGAAACCTGGGGGGACGCCGGGCGAACTGAATCGCGTAGCCGAGCCTGAGCGTCCGGATGAGCCAGCGGGAAGGCCTGGGGAGCTCTAGCCAGGCTCCCAGGAACCGAACCAGCGGGGTCAAGGGGACTACAGGCGTACCCACAGTGGGGCAGCGTGGTGGAGCAGACAGCCCCGGCATGGGAGGCATAGCGTCCCTTAGCGGGGGCGGAGTGCGGGCACTCGTCTGACTCCAAGTGGCAAAGAGGGCATGAGAAGGCGAAGCGTTCTTGAGCCGTCTTTGCATGGAAATTGGCAAGGGGAGAGGGGAACGAGAGCGGCGAGGAAGCACGTCGCCAGCTGTCATTCGTGGCCTCTTGGGACCCGGAGGTAGAGGAAACAGCTCTTTTAGTGAAGATATGGGTACCACTGGCCGCAGGGCCAGTGGCGGAACAAAAGGAAAACGAGAACAAAGGATTCTCCCCCGGCCCTCCTCCGGGGGAAGGAGTGGTCCTGCTACCATCTCCTGATGAGCTGACGTCTCCAACTCCAGGTCGCCCGTCTCAGGAACGCCGCTTGGCCTGGCGTTTGGCAGGTTTAGGGGCAGAGACGGGCTGCGCCGCCCTTCTGCGGCCGTCTCCTCGCTGCGGCCGGGGTGAAGGCTGCTGCTGTGGCCGAGCGGGAGTGGAGGAGGCCGCAGGGGGGCGCCCTCGGCGACGAGCAGGCTGAGGTTGCGCCGGCGGCGGGGTGGAAGCAGCAGAGGGCCGCCGGGGCAGGATGTGTCTGAAGGCCTCAGACTGCTTCTGGGCGGCAGAGAACTGCTGGGCAAAGCTCTCTACCGCGTCGCCGAAGAGGCCATCCTGGGAGACCGGGGAGTTGAGGAGCTGAGCCCGATCAGACTCCCTCATGTCTGCCGGGTTCAGCCATAGGTGGCGCTCCTGGACCACCAAAGTGGACATCACCTGACCCAAGGAGCGCGCAGTGACCTTCGTCGCCCGGAGAGCGAGGTCGGTTGCAGTGCGCGCCTCCTGCAAAACCCCTGGGTCAGCACTGCCCTCGTGCAGCTGCCGGAGCAGCTTGGCCTGATAGACCTGCAGAGAGGCCATGGCATGCAGGGCAGAAGCGGCCTGGCCCGCAGCTCTGTAAGCCTTGGCCACAAGCGTGGATGAGAACTTACAGGCTTTGGAGGGCAGCTTGGGACCACCACGCCAAGCGGAGGCGCTCTGTGGACACAGTTGCATCGCAACAGAGCGCTCCACCGGGGGAATCCCAACATACCCCTTGGCCGCCCCGCCATCGAGGGCAGTGAAGGCGGAGGAAGAACCAGAACGGTTTCGGGCAGTTAAAGGTGCCCTCCATGAACTAGTTACTTCCTGGTGCACTTCCGGGAAGAAAGGAACCAGAGGGGGGTGCTGGCGATCCGCACGAGCAGCCCCCAGGAACCAATCATCCAGCCTCGAGCGCTCAGGACAGGGCGGAGGATTCCACTCAAGCCCGATGCTCTCCGCTGCCCGGGAAAGCACGGCCGTCAGCTCGGGATCAGACTCGGACAACGCTGGCACTCCCGAGGGAGGCAACGCAGCCGAACCCTCATCTCCCGAGGACTCAAGCCCGCCTTGTGATGCGGCGATCGACATACGGTCCTCTTCGCGAGCCCCGAATGAGATGTCAGGAGCCTGAGAGGGTCCAGCAAACTCATCCGGGAACTCAACCGGCTGCGGCGTATGTGAGGGGGGTGTGGCCCGAGGAGGTTCGCTCGTCGGGGAAGCCCACACGGTAACCCTCAGATCACCCTGGCCACCAGCCGAAGTAGCTCTCTTACGAGAAGAAGAGCTAGAACGGGGTGTGGCAGAGGGGACTCTATACCTTTTAAGGTAATCGAGTCTCGATCTCAACGCCGAGATGGTCATGTCCCCGCAATGAGAACATGAGCCATCCACGAACGCAGTCTCAGCGTGCTGGAAGCCCAGACACGTGACACAGCGATCGTGACCGTCACGAGGAGCGATATATCGACCGCACCCAGAAACACACGGGCGAAATGACATCTTTAAAAAGACGCAAATCGGCCCGTAACTCTTTTGTGAGAGAAATTTGTCTCTTTTAGAGGTGTTGAAGCGCTCAGGGGAACGCGGGAGCTGTCGCAGGAAACCCAGACGAACCGCTGAATCGCGCCGTCACACCAACACCAGCTCTTGTTTGTAAACACTCCGGTGATTGCAGCAAGCGATGTGCTCGGCTCCGAAGCGAAAGCTTGAATGCGAGTTGCTCGCGTTGCTCCTTATATACCCGCTCTGCGGGGCGGAGCTCGCGATGCAAATTCCGCAGACCAAGGTACTTTGTGTACCATTGGCTCGTTTTGTACCACTCGAAGGTGATTGGGCTCTCGGGCGAGATCCCATTCGTAACGTCGAACGTGACCGACTGAAAGGGAACCATTACGTCTACGGGATGTCCCATAGAACATGGAAACCCAATGTGTGTGTGTGTGGGTGTGTGTGTGTATGTGTGTGTGTGTTTCAGCTCCTTTTACACATTACAAATTATGGATAGTATTTTCTTAACATTAATGAATGCCTGTTTGATTTTTTCAATTTCAGATAACATTAAATTATTTATCTCTTCATTGGCTTAGTTAGTTGCTAATTTAAATAATTATCTCTCTCTCTCTCTCTCTCTCTCTCCCTCTCTCTCTTTGACTTGTCATAGAAGTCATAAAACCTAGTGTCCTACATAAAAGACAACATTGATATTGCTAAGATGTTAAGTCGGTACTTCCCTTTTTCCTGTTGCATTTCCTAAAATAAAAATAAAATTCTCACTTGAGCCCCTTTCATAATGCTGTTCCGGCAAATACACAGGTAAAGTGTTCCTCCAATTGTTCCCGGGTCGCTAGATTTTGCACTTTCACACTGCCAGTGATGACCCGATATATGTGCGTGCTTTCACACTCAACCCTTGAAGATCCCGTAACGACACGTGACATCAGCGCGTGACGTGTAATGTACGAGCCGAAAACGCTAGGCACGTTATACTTTCAGTGAAGTAAGCAAACGATCTTGGCGTCTGCGCGGAAAGTGAGGAACTAACTGATCTCTGCTTCATTACAGTTTGCACATATGTTTTCGTAACGAACGTTGATCTTCCTTCAGAACAGCCAGTAAAAGAGTCACGCGATAACGCGCGTCATCACTTCGACACGGAATTAGATCTGGCTTTTGTTCACACTGCGCTCGTCCCGGGTCGAACCCCGCAATGTTACTAGGTCCCCGACCCAGGTTTAATGCGGTAATCATTCCCGGGACGTGGTTGCTTTCACACAGAAGGCGACCCGGCAATGTTCCGGAAATATTGCGGGTCCGACGTGCAGTGTGAAAGGGGCATTGGAAAGACTCCAGACATCCTCCTCCTTTTCAGAGGTGGATGTAGATGGGGCGTGTGTGGCCTGTAGGTGTCTAGGTATTAAGATATACCGTATTGATCAAACAAACATTGATCCTGTCAAGGCGTCAATACACTCACTTTTACTCAGCCATTTTTTTTCCAGGAAGAACCCAAACACCTCCTGACTGGAAGTGAGTAACATGTCAGGAAGGAACTCCACAAAACCCTCCACAGCTCTGGTTACAAATACAACCATCATATATCCAGTAATAAATGCAACACAAGTCAAATCTGAGATCTGTTTGATCTTTTGATTTACACACACCTCTGTCTTATCAATCAAGGGTGACAGGACCCAGTGACATGGCAACCACTGTGACAGACAGGCCATATAGCTATAAATCAATCCAAATCTGACCTGACTGGACGCCCAGAAATCAGGCCAGAGATCAGGGTCAGAAATCATCAGATTAGAGACAAAGATATGCTAATACTACTCCAATCCATGCTTTTACAATGTTCTCTATTTTCAGGAACTGTCAGCAAGCTAACAGCGACGGCCCCCATTCAAGAAATATAATTATATATAAAAAAATGGCTTCACTTTGCATGTGACCGAGACAGTTACATTGTGTTTTTACTATATATGTAATAATTTATACCATACCATGGCCTGTATAAATACATGATTTTTATTTTTATTATCTAATATTAACGAAGACTAATAAATACTGTAACAAATGTATTGCTGATAGTTAGTTGGTGTTACTTAATACATTAACTAATGTAAACAAATGAGACCTTATTGTAAAGTGTTATCATTTCAGTCCATTTACTCACCATTCAATATTAATGTGAATTGGTAAATAGGGATATGCTGGTATCAAATTTTCCTGTTGCGATTAATTGCTCATGCTTTTATCACAGTAAACAGTATTATCACGGTATTGAAATTTATTTTAAAAAAGTGCTAAAAATAAAGTATAACAGGTTAAATAACTTTTTTTTCTTGTAATAAAAATAACTGAACCTTTAAATACAATAAATCAATAAAGAAAATATATAAAGTTAAACATTTTGCACTGATTAAAGTGCAAAAGAACTATAAAGACCAATACGTATCACTTCACAATAAGACCTCATTAGTTAACCTTAGTTAATGCATTAACATTTACAATGAGCAATAGCTACATTTGCTACAGAAGCTATTTATCTTTGTTAAAAAAAAATACAAAATACAAAAATACAAGTCTTAGTTCATGTAAGCTCATTAAATAACACAGTTGTAACTTTATATTTTAACAACATGTTATTAAATATTGGAATACCTAAGATTAATGAATGTTCAGATGATTTGTTCATTGAGAGTTTATGTTAACCAATGAATTAACTAATGCTAAAAATCAAGCCTTAATGTAGAGTGTGAATTAACGATAAAAAATCAAAACATTTTCAAACAATATATATGGCATGTTATATATATATATATATATATATATATATATATATATATATATATATATATATATATATATATATATATATATGTGTGTGGCCCACATTAGGGTCATGTGTGGTTTATGTGGTTTGTTACATGTGCCATTACTATGGCTTCCTTGAACTTTTTCCAAATAAAACAGGAGCAGGCTGCCCAGTTGCCATCATTCTACGTGGTATGTGGGCCAGAGCAAGGTGTTTGATCTTGGCCAGATTTAAAATTAACTGTTGCCCAGATTTGGGCCAGTCATACTTTATTTGTTTTGTTCTCGGCTAAAATGCAGCATTACTATGGCTTCCCTGTGGCCCAGATCTGGTAAACAGGAGCGGACTGGCAAAGTGCGATCATTCCTCATGGTATGTGTGCCAGAGCAAGTTACTGGATCTGGGCCAGAATTCAAAATTGCTGTGACCCAGATTGGGGCCAGTTCTACTTCATTTGTTTTGTTCATGGCTGACATGGGGCATTGCTAAGTCTTGGTTGTGGCCCAAATCTGACAAACAGGAGCGGACCGCCCAAGTGCCATCATTCCATGTGGTGGGTAAGAGCAAAGTGTTGGATATGTGCCAGAATTAAAACAAACTGTTGCCCAGATGTGGGCCAGTTCTGCTTCATTTGTTTTGTTCATGTCTGACATGCGGCATTGCTATGGCTTGGTTGTGGCCCAAATCTGACAAATAGGAGCGGACCGCCCAACTGCCATCATTCCTACCATATGTGGGCCAAATTAAAGTGTCAAGTGTTCGCCAGATCTGGGCCACAGCAATTTTGCTATCTGGGTGGAGACCGTATGAGACAGTTGGCGGATAGGCCATAGTTTAGGAAAGGTGAATCTGTGGTCTTATGTTGTGAATATGGATTGTACATTATACAGGCACAACCATGTGGATTTGTTGAGGCCCGTGTGTTCCGAACAGTTTAATCACACTGAAAAAATTCTGCGGTGATTTTACAGTAAATTACTGGCTACTAATTGCATTACTTTCACAGTAATTTACAGTAAGAAATTTAATACAAATTACAGTAAAATGACAGTTGTGTACAGTCATTTCACAGTTATTGATATCACATCATTACTGTAATTTCACAGTGCATAACTGTATAAATATAGTTATCAGCTGTAACTTGAACAGTAATTTATTGTGTTTCAGCTGTAAAAGTAATGCAATTAGTAGCCAGTAATTAACTGTAAACAACAATGACCAGAGCAAATGAAAAAAGTAATACCATCAAAACAAATAACATGGCAACCCAAGCCCCAATTTTTTTAAAATTTGTACCCAGTTGACTTCAATGGGGCAATATTTTAACCCTGCTTTTACCCTCTTAACATCCTTGATGTGTCAGTTCTCCTTTAACACAAAATCTGGTTATGTTGCCATCCATTCAAAATCCACAAGTTTGCGCAGCAGAGAACAAACTTGCTGATTGATGCCTCCCTGCTTCTTCTTGGATTTAGATCCTGTATCAGGGTTGATGCCCAGGAAGCCCACAAAAAAAAAAAAAAAAAAAAAAAAAAAATGAAAATACAGTCTAACATTAGAATATATTTTACACTGATTATTTTTCAATAATCCATTTAGTTTTTCTAATTTGCTATTTGCTGACCACAACAGCACATGAAAAACACCTTAGGGTAAGAGGTGCTCATTCCTGTAGCTGGATATCTACCTTTTGATGGATCAGACTGAACTCTGCAGGAAGGTAGATATCCAGAAACAGGAATGAGCACCTCTTACCCAAGGTTTTTTAAAAACAGTCTTAATTTTATGGACGGAAAGACAGGAGTCACGATATACAGTGAAATGGGATTATTAAACTTCAAAAAGTGACAGTTTAAAGACATGCAATTGCACGTTTGAAAGTGAAAACTGTTGCAGATCCACCAGGTTTTAGTTCATTCATGACTCGTGGTATCAGAGCGGTTTGTAATAATGTGCAGTACTCAAATAAATGGTTAACTTAAAAATTAAAATTTGCTGATAATTTATATTTGGATTTTGGATTTTCATTCCATCATTGGACGCTCCATTCACTTTAGCCTGAAATGAAACCCTAAAAATCTTAAATTCTGTTCTGATGAAGAAATAAACTAAATTATCAGCAAATAATTTTTTTTGGGTGAACTGTTCCTTTAATAAGTACTGTTTACATTGTTTATAATATGCTGTTGATGAATTTTGAGTTTACTTTATGGCGTTTACATTTCTAAACGTATTTTGCTATTTATTTTAATAATGGAGTGAGATTTTTTCAGACATGGAATGGTGATAGGAACGTCTGTACCTAATCTGTTTGCCGTGTTTTGCCTAGGGATGCAATGTTCAAGTCAAGTCTGTCTCTTCATCACAGTGAAAATACAATATATTAACAATTTAACACTGGTATCGGATTGGTACTCGGTATCGGCCGATAAAGGTCTTAAAGGGAGGGTTCGGAGTAAAATCAACCTAGGCTCCTTTGCACCATGACCTCGAGCCAAACACCCCCCATAAGCCTTTTTACCCTTGGTTGAACATTATAAAAGTTAGAGCTTATTTAGAGATATCAGCCGGATGGCTTAGTGCAGGCGCTAATGGGTCCTAGGCTTTATCTGGTAAATTACCCCACTAATAATGCCCAGAAGGGTGCCAAACTTCTACAGTAGTACAAATAGGTTCTGTACACATAAAACAAGGCTTTTGAAAGTTTGAAAGTACATCAGTAGTTTATTTAAATAACACTTGCCTGACGGCTCATGCTACCGCTAACCCAGACGTCGACGTCACTTCAGTGGCTTGGGAAAAGCACGTAAAAGTCCTGGCAGAAAGCGCTGCATAAAGATGTAGTGTAACGACAAATAATTTATTTTTTTCCGAACTGTTAACAACTTACTGTTAACTAATAATTGTTGCAAACTGATACTAACAACAAAATATGAGTGCATTCCTGGAACTGGGCATTGTCTGGGGGTGTTTGGCTTGAGGTCTTGGTGCAAAAGACCCTAGGTTGATTTTACTCCAAACCATCCCTTTAATCCCACATGAAACATTGAAAGGAGATTAAATACCTTTGAATAAATTCAAGAGTGCATGTAGACTCTTCTGGATATTGAAGATTCAAACAGTAGTAACTGGAAAACAGCGAAGCAATACCAGTGATAAAGTCTGCTTGTGTCCCCATGACAACTTGTCCTTCGATGGAGAGCAACCATGCTGCAGGCTTAATCATATCACCTGAAATAAACAAAAGTACCAAACAATAGGCAGGACCTGTAAGACCTGCACTCACAAAACAAGATGAACTAATGGTCAAGCATTTTAAAGGGATAGTTTGGAGTAAAATCAACATAGGGTCCTTTGCACAATGACCTCGAGCCAAACTCCTCTGAATGGGCATTTAATTTTGAGTCCTTCTCTTGTGTTTGCCTCTAAATGCTTAATGAGGGAGGTTAAGCTATTACACACAATTTCACAAGATTGAGCTACACACTTTAATGGAACATCAAATTGCTTGCTAAGAGATGGGCCCGATCCTTTATGATCTCTATACATGTGTGCTTTCAGAACGCTGTCTTTATTGTACATAACCTATTTGTACTACTGTAAAGGTTTGTACCATTCTGGGCATTATTAGTGGGGTAAATTACGAGATACATCATAGGATCCATTAGCGCCTGCACTAAACCATCCGGCTGATTTCTGTAAATAAGCTCTAACTTTAATAATGTTCAACCAAGGGAAAAAAGGCTTCTGGCGGGTGTGGGTTTTTTTTGGCTTGAGGTCTTGGTGCAAAAGATCCTAGGTTGATTTTACTCCGAACCATCCCTTTAATCCCACATGAAACATTGAAAGGAGATTAAATACCTTTGATTAAATTCAAGAGTACATGTAGACTCTTCTGGATATTGAAGATTCCAACAGTAGTAACTGGAAAACAGCGAAGCAATACCAGTGATAAAGTCTACTTGTGGCCCCATGACAACTTGTCCTTCGATGGAGAGCAACCATGCTGCAGGCTTAATCATATCATCTGAAATAAACAAAAGTACCAAACAATAGGCAGGACCTGTAAGACCTGCACTCACAAAACAATATTAACTAATGGTCAAGCATTTTAAAGGGATGGTTTGGAGTAAAATCAACATAGGGTCCTTTGCACCATGACCTCGAGCCAAACTCCTCTGAATGGGCATTTAATTTTGAGTCCTTCTCTTGTGTGTGACTTTAAATGCTTAATGAGGGAGGTTAAGCTGTTACACACAATTTCACAAGATTGAGCTACACACTTTAATGGAGCATCAAATTGCTTGCCAAGAGATGGGTCCGATCCTTTATGATCTCTATACATGTGTGCTTTCAGAACTCTATCTTTATTGTACATGCGAGTACACTGAGAAATGCCACACTGATATCTGTAATTTGGAGTATTACTGTGGAGCTTTGTGTGCTGAATAAACTGGACAACAGTCTCAGACACATGCTCACACTGTCTGAATTTACAGTGAAACATTGCAAACTGAAAAGAAATAGCCTAGAAAATACCAAAGAAAAAAAGAAAGAAGGCTATAGTAAAATTAACAAGTAGGCTATATTTGAGTGACATTCCAGAAAATGGTGAATAATATCTCAGAAATTATCTTTTAATATCTAATAAATAATATCTCAGCAGAACTTCTCGTGTGCGTCGTCTTCTAAGTGCACAGTGATTATGCAAAATGGATGACCGTGTCGAGCTACCCTGGGACATCCCGCCCATTCTTCAAGTTCAAACTTTGTAAAGTTAGCCATGCACTAGAGACTTTTTAAGGTCATTTTTCGGCTGCTTTCATGCCAATGTCAGGGATTTTCAACCACCACTATTAGGCCTGGGATGGTATTGAATTTTTCTTACCGCAGTTGAAAAGCAATAAATTCCAGCATTATTGCGGTAAACCAGAGGTTAAGGGAATTGAGCATAAGGAACACGTTTATTTAACATTTATTATTTCACATTTAGAATAAGAACATTTAGAACAGAAATTATGTCTGAAAAAAAAGTGCTGGCAAAACGAAATGTGCTATGGTTAACATCCCAGCCTTCATATTTTTTGCTAGAAAAACTAGCATGTTCACTTTGTCAGGTTTAAGGGAGGTACTGAAAGACGTAACGACGTTACCTGCAACACTGAACACACGTTCTGAGGGAATACTTGAAGCGCAAATGGTCATATATTTTCGGGCGGGGACATTCATCATCTCCTCCATGAGCTCATCCTTCACCTCGTCAGAAATGTCAATATCCTTATACCTAGGGTCGACAAACGCGGTCTTTGCCAATAGCTGTTGAGTTGAGGGCGCACTGTATTTTTCCATCAAAACGGCAGACATTTTTTCTTTCTATTTTAATATTTATATAGATATTACGTGTGCGCTTTTTTGTCTCAGTGGTTAATGAAGGCTATTTAACGAAGGCATATAGAGTAATATAAATATGTAGACATATAGCTAAATTAATATAAAAATTAAAAAATCAATAATATATATAAATATTATTTATATTATATATTTTTACATATTTATATTTATTTAGCCTATATCTCGTGTGCGCTTTGGTCTCAGTGTGGTTCAAGACTAATTTAACGAATGCTATTTAATTTAACAAAGTGTCGCTGCTCACAATATTGTGGTTGTTTTTTACTTACAAATAAGATAAATATAAATAATATTTATAAATAAAATAAATATAAATAATATTTATAAGTAAAAAAAAAAAAAAATGACAGTATTGTAAGATGCGTCCTCAGGTTGGACGTATTTGAACGTGATACCGGAATCTTTTTGTAGCAAATTCTACAAATGGGCTCATTAAAATTGCCTGGAAGTCCTTTTTCATCAGGTTCAAAGCCAAAATGTGCCCATATTGTTGACGTGACATTTGGCTTTGCCACCAAGTTAGCCCTCTCTGCCTGTCACATACCTGGACTCATTTAGTGTGTTTTTGCCCCTGTGACCCAGTTTTTTGCCCCTGTGACCCAGTTGCCCCTGTGACCCAGTGACCCGTGTTTGGTTTGATTAGTTCCCAGGTGTGTCTATTCTATTCCTCTTGTGTTCCATGTCCCTGTTAATTTAGTGATTCCATCCACCTGTGTTTCCCTATTATCCTTTGTACTTAAACCTTTTCTTTTCAGTTCAGTTTCGTCGGGTCTACTTGCTACTTGCTACCAACTAACTCACTCGCTACTTGATGCTCACTGGCTATTTACGTGTGTCTACCTCCGTGCTCCATTTGTTGGATATATTAAAAGCCTTATTTCATTTATCCTCTGCTCCGTGTTCATTCCGGCAGCGTAAACTGTGACAGAAGACCCGACCTAAAAAAGAAAGTATAAAACTGCGTGTTTTTCCCTCCGTTTTGCTTTCGTTTTTTCACAGTCTTTTCTTTTCTTAGTTTCTATGGATCCCCTCTATCGCCCCGAATTCCTCATCCTCCTGCTGAAGCAGGAAGGATGTTCTTTCGAGGACCATACCAGACGGTTTCTTCTATTAGCTAATGCCACCAGCTACCCGGGCGACGCGCTCTGCACCTTCTACAACACCAGCCTGAACTCCAAGTGCAGAGCGTTGTCACCCGAAGATGGTCCTCGGGAGGATTTCGCCGCATTCGTGGAGTGGACTCTGGCGAGGAATGGCTCACCTTTCACCGTCTGCACGATAGAGGATCTCACCAGTCCCACTCCCGACCCAGAGACCAGCCAGCCACCATCACGCCGCACGGAGCCAGAGCCCACCGCAGCCGCAGAGCCCGAGCCATTCACCGACAGGGAGCCGGATCTCTTCCCATCCTTCTCCTCTCTCCTCCTCCTAGACCAGCCAGTTCCTCGTCATCCCTGCTGGTGCCAGTCAGTCCCGAAGCTCACCCTCAGTCCGCGCCATCGGGGCGCGATGGTTCGCCGCTGGACTGCCAGTCTCCAGCTCCGCCTTGGCGCGTTAAGGCCCTGTCTCCGCCTCCAGCCTCTGAGCCCTGGACTCCTCCTCGGTCCTTCGACCCAGCGGCTCCGCCTTGGCTCTTAGCTCCCTCGTCTCCACCGTGGCCTGTCATCCCACCTGCTCCACCGGGCTCCCTCGTCCCTCCGGCTCCACCTTGGTCAGTCGTCGACCATCCGCCGCCTCGGGACTCCACTCCTCTGGTTCCACCTCGTCAATCCATCCCTCCGGCTCTGTCAGGCTCCTCCTTCCCTCCGGTTCCACCTCCATCCTCGGTCACTCCGGCTCCACAGCGATCTGCCAGGACCCCGCCTCCGTCTTGGTCGCCTGAGCCTTCTGCTCCACCTAGGCCCTCCGGATCCTCGACGTCACCCTGGCTCTGCGGCTGTGCTGCTCCATCTTGGGCTCCTCACCCACCGGTGCAGTCTCTGCCTGTCGGCCCCCTGGTGTCGTCGACCCCTCCTTCACCATGGCTCCTCCCGCCGTCGACTCCACCTTGGATCTCCGTCCTGGCTGGTCTCTGGTGGACCATCTGGCTCCTCCTGCTCCTGTCTCCTCCCTCCGTCGTCTCCTCCCTGGCTCCTTCCTCTGTGGTCCCTGTCTGCTGGCCCCCTCCTGGGAGTCTGTCCTCCACCGGAACCTCCTCCCAAGTTCCCACACACGCCTCCCTTGGTTGTTTCTACGGTGCGAGGATGCACCTACCGGGAGGGGGGAGTACTGTCACATACCTGGACTCATTTAGTGTGTTTTTGCCCCTGTGACCCAGTTTCTGTCTTCCGTGTTTGGTTTGATTAGTTCCCAGGTGTGTCTATTCTATTCCTCTTGTGTTCCATGTCCCTGTTAATTTAGTGATTCCATCCACCTGTGTTTCCCTATTATCCTTTGTACTTAAACCTTTTCCTTTCAGTTCAGTTTCGTCGGGTCTACTTGCTACTTGCTACCAACTAACTCACTCGCTACTTGATGCTCACTGGCTATTTACGTGTGTCTACCTCCGTGCTCCATTTGTTGGATATATTAAAAGCCTTATTTCATTTATCCTCTGCTCCGTGTTCCTTCCGGCAGGGTAAACTGTGACACTGCCATGTTTCTTAAATGCACAATTGTCGGCTGTGCAACCACGTGAGAGAATTGTGTTAAGCAGAATAAGCATGTGCAATTAAAAACTGAGGTCCTGCTTTTTTGGCTTTCTCATGAGTCATCCGCCTGTATTTTATGCTTTAGGTAAAATGAATATATAGGCTACAAGACAGTACACAGGTACTCTAGTCAATACAAATGGATGGTGCATAGATACATTTTTTTATCTAGATTAATCTCACTGTAATCTTGGGATTAATCTAGATTAAATGGCTCATTTGGCTTCTGCCGAAGGCATTCGATGTGCAGGCCAATATTTTTTTTTTTTTTTTTTTGTGCGGTGATGACGGTTACAGGTTTCAACCCGCGGTAGGCATCACGTGACCATGGTATTGCGGTAATACGGTAACCACCTCAGGCCTAACCACTATGAAACGCTAACTTGCTAGCTAGCCAGATCTCTAACATCGCATAAATAACTGCTTAGATCCATTTTTGTTTTAACTATATGCACTTTTTATTTACCTCGTAACTTACCTTTATACATCAGATAGCATCGTCAGTGCCAAGAGAATATTCCTGCATCGTGTCGTGTCGTCGTGAGCTGGATCAAAGAGAGCATATTATGTCAGACTTATTAAAGTACGGAATTTTCGCTGTTTGAACGTTATGAAATAATTTCAAATAGGTTAAATGATACTTACATGTAAAGTAGCCAGACTGAAGATGCAGCCTTCGTTCTCAGCTGAATAGGTATTTTTTACAGTAATTTGCTGTCATATCACAGCAGATAAAAACAGTATTTTACTGTAAAATACACAGTTAAATATTGTGAAAGTCTGGAAATATTTTACAGTGTAGATATAAAATTATACAGTAAACTATACAATAAAACACAAATTAGGCTATAGTGGCATTCGTTATAAACATCTTACAAATGTGAATTAGAACTGAAACTGGTTTATTTTAAAATAGCTGCCCACTGCTCCAATTGTGTTTTCATGGTGTGTGTGTGTGTGTGTGTGTGTTCTCTAATGACTGCTGTGTGTATGCACTTGGATGGGTTAAATGGGTTACCATACTTGGCAAATGTCCTGAGAAAAAAACAAAACAAAAAAAAGTTGGGCTCACAAGCCTGCACTGTAAAATATTATTGTGATTTTTAAATAAAAAATGCTACAGTAAAAACTTGCTTACTGGTTATCAGATTTCCATACTATATACATTGAATAACATCTGTTCATTATGTTTGGGCCACCCCTGGACGAGTGACCATAGGCACGTTCGTAGAATGCGAATGCGTAAATCCTGCCAAGCTACTAATATATATATAAAAAAGCATAATTTGTAGTTCACATGCCCTCCATGAACTCACAGAAAACATGTTTTTGACTAAATGTGTACCACACATCCAACCATTACCCAAACATCATGATCTGTCATAGGGTTCCATGGATTCTGGATATTTTAATATATATTATCCCTGTGTGCAACAGAACAATATGGCTTGTTTGCTGCTGAAGGCTCTTTTTTTTGTTTCATTTGACCACACAGACTACTCCCGTTTATTTATCACTAGTGTCTGGAAATGAAAATGAGTTTAGGAGTCAAAGTCCAAACCTCATCCTGTGGTGAGAGCTTTGAATAAACTTGAATATAAACTGGAGCAATGTCGTAAAGAAGAGTGGGCCACAATTCCTCCAGAATGACGTGAGAGACAAAGCAATCTACAAGCAATTTAATCTTGGGTGTCTAAACTTTTTCACATGTGGCTTTTCCATTTTTGACTTTATCTTTGTTAAATAAATAATGACACAACAGGGCTGAGCACAGACATTCTAAGGGGCAGTGGCCCAAACCAAAAAAAAAGGGGGCACAAGGAGAGTGGGTGCTTGTTAATAGAAATTGCACACACAAGATGCACCACATGGTGCATCTTACCCACTGACTAGTGTAAACTTACCCGAAACCCGAGGCAAACTGAGCCTTGGGAACACTTTGTTTTTATTCTTTTATTAAAAAGCCATATTTTTAGAAACGTTTTTCATAGATACATAGCTCTGACTAGCTCTGCATAATTAAGATGTTGATCAAATGAATACATTCATTGTTTGGAACAACTCTTGTAACTCTTGTGTAATTTCATTGTAATGAGGCATTTTAAGGCTCGATATGAAAGGCTTAAAATCGTTTATACTGATAAAGATTGTTGTTAGCATTATTCAGAGGCAGCTGTGGACTAATGGTTAGAGAGTTGGACCCAAAGGTCACATGTTTGAGTCTCTGTGCTGGCAGGAGTTGTACGTGGGGAGTGAATGAACAGTGCTCACTTTCACCCTCATTACCCATGGCTGAAGTGCCACTGAGCAAGGCACTGAACCTCCAGTTGCTCCCCGGGTGCTGGATATAGCTGCCCACTGCTCTGGGTGTGTGTTCATGGTATGTTCATTTCTCACTGCTGTGTGTGTGCACTTGGATGGGTTGAATGTAGAGCATCAATTTAACAGATTTATGCAAAAAAAAAAATTGAAAAAATATTTATCTGATACATTTTTACAGCAGTTTAATTGAGTGGATGTTTTCATCCACGAACAACTCGAAAGGGTAGTGAATTTGAACAATGCACAAGGGTTAATTCTGTAATCTGTTTTAATTCATATGTTTAACCAGCAATAGTAATTAACTCCTTAACTGTCAACCCCCCCCCCCCCCCCCCATTGTTTTTATAGGCATTAAAGTGCACTATCCAAACTTAAACTACTGTAATTTATGAACACTTTGGAATATAAACCTGAGGTTGGTCTCTTTTTAAAGAAGAAAATTGGCAGATTGAAGTATCAAAACGTTATAGAAGTTGTATGTTTTTATGTACTGTACATAAAATAAGTTATGTTACAAATTTGAACTTGATATGAAAAAAATTGTGGTTCCAGTGAGATTTTATTTAGGGCGTCATACCACACACAGCCACTCTTTTTCTCTAGATTTCTCTGTGAATTGTACTTCTTTATCAAAATAACCATCAAATATGAAATCCTGACACTCAGACCTTTCCAGTGATATGTTTTTTGCCAAGATTATAAAAAAAATGATTCTAGAAGACCGTAATGCATTCTAAATAATAATATTAAATACTGTTTATTGATTTACAACACCCAAAATGAATTTGTCTCTTCAGGAAATTTACGCAAGGTTGTATTTTTATTTTTTTTTCCTTTGAGGTTAAGTGCAGGGAACCATCAGAGACTCCACCCACACGAGCCATGGATTGCTCTCACTGTCACTTTCATCAGGCTGACGTTATCACGGGAACACACACCAGCAGACTGCAAGACAAGTTCCTTCCACAGGCAATCAGACTGAACTGAACCTGTAACTGTAACACCACACACACACCAGCAGCCTCATATGCACTGCACTCAATCAGTTACACTGCCTGGACTCTGACTCACTATTATTCTGCTCCCTGACATTCTGTTTGCACTAATTCATACCGTACTGCACTGCAAAGGTATATGTACAGTATACATTGATTGTTGTTTATTATTGTTTTCATTTTGTACTCTGTGTATAGTATAATATTGCCCTATATATTATTTTCTACCTGTATTGAGCCCTTATGTATACTTTTTGTATTTTTAATAATGTGTATGTGTTGTAAATATGTTCAGTACTTGTCATGCTGTCATGCAGCAGAGTTTGCACAAAAGCATTTCACCACCTGTATACTTGCATTCATGGTATTGTGATAACAAAGGGATTTGATTTGGTCACATGACTTGTTAATCAGTTGTACTGTTGTGCTGGATAAAAGTTGCAAATTGTTTATGACACTGGAGAAGATTATGATAGAGACATGGATTTGAAGAAAACCAGGAGAGCTCTGATGATGAGAAGGACACTGGATGTGATTCTTTGGTGCTCAAGACATTTCACCATGGATGCATCTGAGTTTCTTCATCTGATTAAAATAATATGGTTTTAACATAAACCATCTTTATTTCACTTGAATATCATTTGTCTTAATATGCTACTTTATCTGTCTATACTATAAAATATTGCATATGGTGTTGGATAATAAAGTATGCTGAATATTCTGTATTAGGGATGGTTTTGGTAAATACACCATTTCATTTTGTAAACAATACATATAATTTGCATGGTTGTTTTGATTCAGACATGAACATTTAGTCATATTAATGAAATTCAGTTAGATGAAGAGAAGGCATAAAGCTGCATTAGAAGAGACTGCATGGACTATATTGCTGCAGGAACTTCATGCACAACTGAATGTTATGAATCAAGAAAAGATCGACATGAATCCTGTATTATAATGAAGATGATCATGCACATTACTGATGTTTAGCACCCGAGGAGGACAAAGATGAGACATTCTTTTACATAGATTTATGAATTAGGTCTTTTATAGTATGATTATTTGCATTGCATGAATTGTATGGCTTTTGCACCATAAACTGCACACTATCACACATCATCTTACTGAATGACACCTTGGCCTTGTGTGATAGTACAATGAAGTGTCAAAATATGTATTTGTAGTCTTTGTTTACTATCAGCACTGTATTACTGCGATTGATCTAATTAAATAAATTGAGCCCTTTCCAAATGAGCACTTGTGTAGATTTTCAGTTGTCTTAATCCTAAAATAAGTATGACTTCCAGCGTACATAATGGTATGTTTTTGTAAAGACAATCTAAAAAAACAGTTTGTTGTCCATGATGAGAATAGATCTGTGCAACTGGCTTCAGCTTCACGTCTGTCAGCAAGCGCTCTTTGTGTGCATGTCAAAAGTCTGTCCCGTTCGGTCCTATTTATTGTAGTCTGTCCCATAGCCATTAAAAAGATCGCTAAAACAGGTCAATATGCCAAAAGTAAAAGCAAAGACCAAGCATATAAAGGGCGATTCCAAGCCAGGTTATAGATTGTGTGTTCCTCCCTGCCCTCGCTACGTTACGAGTGGGGATACACACAGTCTGTGCGTGGTTTGCCTGGGATCGAAGCACGCCGAGTTGGCTCTTGAGGGGGCCGACTGTCCGCATTGTGAACGATTGCCAATGCAGAAGCTTCGATCCCGGAGGGCTCTCTATGAGGAGGGAGCCTTCCCCAGCGTTCCCCGCGGTGTTGGCCCCGCTTCTGCCGAGGCAGAATGGCTTCTGCACTCGTGGGGTTCGCAGGTGGATCTGTCAGAGGTAATGGAGACGGGCCAGTCCTTATCTCCTTCCTCATCTGCCAGAACCGGCACCCAAACCCTGGGTTCGGAAGCACGCTCGTCGGTTTCTTCCCCCAGGGTGAGGGATCAACTCTTCACCTCTCTTCCTCCGAGGAGGTTGATGTGGAGATGGTTGCTGGGGATACGCCACCCCTGTCGCCCCAGTATGAGGAGCTATTGTAGGTCGTTACGCGGGCAGTAGATAAATTAAAAATTGAATGGCCTGCTGAGAAACATTCTGAGCCGCAGAGAAGCAAACTAGATGAAAGCTTTCTGCGGCCGAGCCAACCACCTCCACGTCGGAGCCTACCTTATTTTCCCGATCTCCACGATGAAATATCGAGATCGTGGAACCATCCATGTTCAACCAGCCTCTTTGGCCCCGATTCACTATATTATGGCAACGTGATGGGGCTGGGAGAGGGGGTTATAGAGCGATGCCACGGGTCGAACAGACGCTCGTGGGCTATCTGTCAGGGATTTGGAAGTCTGGCAGCATGGGCACATCGTTCCCCAAAGTGCTCGACGCAGCTCGAGTTCCTGAAAAGGAACGTCTCAAGGTTACGAATGTAACCCTGGTTCCTTGAAGGAACGAGACACTGCGTCGCAGAGCCATACTCCCGGCACCCCTGCCGGCGCTTGCTTCCCTACTCGAAGCTGAAGCCAGCTGCACGGCACGTGCTTTTATAGCTTCCTGGTCGCTACTTCAACCCACCCGTGACGTCACGCCCTTCCGTTGGACAGATTGCACACGATATTCAGAGATATTCAGTCTCGTCAGGGACGTTCCCCAAAGTGCTCGACGCAGCGTCTCGTTCCTTCAAGGAACCAGGGTTACATTTGTAACCTTGAGACGATTTCCCTCCACTAAATATAAAACTAAAACGACAGATTTGCAATGAGGGGTTAACCTGATTCAGCAATAGATTTGTTGATTACAGTTATTTATTTATTTTAAAACAAGGGCCTAATATTTCCCATTGTACACATTCTTTACACTAATATTAATTAATGTACAATATGTAAGCTCAAAAGTTTTGCATATATCGTATATTAAAAAATACATTTATATTTTATTAAATGTATACATTTAATAACTTCTGTGTTTCTGGGAGTTGTATGTCCAGTCTTGCCATTCTTATCTCTACCAGTTGAACTACAGGAATAAAAAGAACAATTATAATAAAAAAGTAAAATAAATACAATTTTAAAAACACAGGCATAAAAATAGCACACATTTGTAGTAATTTCCATATAAGTGTTTATTGATATGTTGAACTTTTCAGGCAAATATAATGTCCATTACAGCATTCACTCTCTCCAGTTTGTGCCACTATGAAGACATAAAAAAAGTATTAATTATAAAAAGAATAGATTATAGTGAAATATAACAACTTTGAACAATGACTGATTGATAAAGTAACTAATAGGTACAGACAGAAATATGTAACAGACTAAAAATGTTAATAACAATTATAATTGTATTAATCGTTTACAGTCGGAAAATCCACTTCTATCTTAAATGACCCACACACACACACACACACACACACATATACATATATATATATATATATATATATATATATATATATATATACACATATATACATACATATATAAAATATACAATTCAATAACATTAAGTTGATGCAATTAATGAAACTATTAAAAAGAAATTAAAAATGATAATTTTTACATAACCATTTTGAATTAGCTGGCATGTAGAATACAGTAGGTGGGATGGTGATAGTGACAGCAAGCAATTTTGGACCAGATCCGGTCCATATCTGGCCTGGATCTGGACGAACACTATGTTGCTGTACTGGAGTGGACTCAATATAAACTTTAGGATATAAATGCTCTGACTACCCACATATTAAACAGACTTGGCCCGAATGTGACCTCAAGCTGGCACTGCTGGCCAAATGTCGGCAATGGCATGTACACTTTCAGCAAGATCTGGGCCATGTGTGGCAATGGCGGGGATCCGGCAAACAATATCCGGGCCGATTGATGGTGGGAGAAGTGTGGCCCAGATCAGTCAGGTGATATGTGGCCCAAATCAGGCTAAGATCTGGCAGCATATTATGTGACCCATGATAAACAAGATAAATACAATATTGCATTGCATTCTTGGTACAAATAATCTTAGAATCCTTACATGAAAAGATATCCTTCCTCTGTAGCTATAGTAACATTTCAAAAATGTGGCGTTAAGAAGTTTCACAAGTTTTACAGCAGTGATATCAAACGCTCATTGGTTCTCACTGATTTCGTCATAGATTGCGATATGCCGCGTTTCCGGTGATCCGTGTTTTGAATGAGAAACGTGTGCCTTGACGGAGTGGATCGGGATAGTATTTTCAGCGTTTAACAATTTAAATTATTCCCTGCTTCTCACAATTCTATTATATTCTGCCTGAGAGGACTGCAACTGATTGTCATTTGGATTACTGTGGTACTGCTCTTCGAAACATCTGCAATAAATTATTAAGTTACATGTGTCTATCTTAGGGATGCACCGAATCCAGGATTCGGATTCGGATTCGGCCAAATACTGGGCTTTTTGAGGGGGTTCGGTTTCGGCCGAACCTTAGGTTTTTTTTTTCACCGAACCGAACCCAAGAGCTGTGTCCAAATTCAGGGTCTACATCCTTCGGAGGACTCATTTGAAGGATGTTACGTCACAGCGCTGCGACGAAGGCTGTCCAAATTCGTAGGATCCTTCAAATGCGGCCCACAAATGCGTCCTCCTTTTCCCCGAATTGGAAGGATGGGTGTGGTGTATCCTTTCGCGTCCTACCTATCCCATAATTTTTTTCGGCAGGATGAAGCGAGCGGTAGCGGAGTGGGGGAGGAGTATTATTTTCGATGTTTTTTAAAAACTGGCTTTTCAAAAATAGATATTTTCAGTGGTTTTCTAGTTAGGCATTTTGTTTTAGCGTTAAGCATTTTTTTTTTTTACATTTGTACGTGTATATGTAAAAAAAAAAAAAAGTTTACTTTCCTATACTAGCTTCTTCCTTACTGCCTGTGTGAATATCCCCTTACACACAGCTTATTTGTTAGTGATTGAAGCTGTTTTTAACACTTCTAAGGACGAAAGAGCAGACAGAAATGTTTATAAAACTCCAGGGAGAGAACGATGAGCTCTTCACCTGCGTCTTGCTTAGCGCTGTCACGGTTGCTAGGCGACAGGATATGAGCAACGGGTAAGGGAGGGAACTGAAAGAATTGTCCAAATTCACAAACACCGACTTCCGGTTTTTGCGGTCGTCGGAGGACCCATCCTCCTTCAACCGGGTAGGAAGGATCCTAAGGAGGATGCAGACCCTGAATTTGGACACAGCTAAGGCTTGCGCTACGCTGGTCGACGTCACGCGGCCGTTGATTGCGTGAAGGTGTTTATATGAGGAGGAACAAGGCCCGACAGTTCGCTGTAAACAGTGTTGGGTATAGTTGCTTTGGAAAGTAGTTAGTTAGGTTACAACGTTACCATCAATTAAAAGTAATCAGTTATGATACAGCGTTACCTATTCATAAAAGTAACGCGTTAGAGTACTCATGCGTTACCAAAAATTAAAAGCCGTTTGCAGCGGCTCACACACGACAGACATAGCCCCCGGCCCCTTTAAATGCACCTAGAAGTCGTGACTCCCGACAATGGATAACGTCAGTCATCCGACTAAATTAACACTGCAGGATAACAATAACAGGAAAGACAGTCAGCAATCGGCTATTCCACATGGCGTTTTATTTATTTATTATCACAGAACATATTATTAATCAAAATTCGCACCTACCCAACCCGGGTAGCCTAGGCTACTGTATATTATGAGCACCACAAGATAACTCCTGATTTTTCTTTAACTTTAAATAATGCAGTTATCAAAGTACAAGTATGCTTACTTGTAAACACAACCTTAAACAGGCTTGCAGATTTATATCCATTTAGAAATGATGAACAACCAGCCAGCCAATGATCTAACAGAAATTAACAGCTGCCTGTCAAACAAAAATGATAACAAACCGAATTAAATCCTTCACTGCCACACAGGCAAATGACAAATCGCTTAATAGCCGAACTAATTATTACAGTCACAAGCCTAAATTCGCTTTAACACAGTCCTCTTACATTTACTCTTCAAAGTAGCGATTAAAACGTAGCGTTAAATTTGAGGTAGAATTTTTGGCGGTCGACAGAAGCTTTTCACCAAAGCAGAGTGTGCATTTTACCGTTATGTTCTTTTCTTTTTCGTTGACAAATTGAAAATAATGTGCGTACTTCCATAAACCAAACGCTGTCCTCTCTGCCATCTAGACGGGAGTTCGAAAAAAAAAAAAAAAAAACCACACACAAAGGGTCAGGCGCAGGGCACAGACGCATCACAGCCATTGACTTTACGATCACAGAGCTTCGGCTCCGCTGATACATCCGCAGGTGGCACAGTAGACCTAGGACTACTGTCTGACAAAAAGCAGGCTGCAGTCGGGATTTTCCTTTCCTTAAAATAACGGATTACTTTTTTTAAAAAAATAACGAAGTTACTGATTACTTACGCACGAAACTAACGCGTTAAGTTACAAATTTCAGGAAAAAAGTAATTAGAGTACTCTAACGCGTTACTTTGTACTTTGGGACGATTTATAACGTAGCAATACAGAGCCAGCTAGTCACATCGGGTGCTGACGTGGAGAGAAGCGTCTTTTTCGGTGAGCCTTTGATTCCTCTCAGAGAGGATCCATTTCAGTGGTGGAAGACAGACCAGCAGCGATTTCCACTGCTGGCAAAAATCTACCTCTGTGCCCAGTGAAAGACTTTTCAGTAGCCTACTGCTGGGGACATTCGTTCCCACACTCGCAACCGGCTGTCAGCTGTTAATGCAGAGCGTTTTTTTTTTTTAATTAAACTCTCATTTCACGTGAAAGATGAGCGGTTTTACGTTAATTTAATTATGATGCAGGAGATGTGTGTGATCTTCCATAATATTTTTCGTATTTGGCTACTGTTCTAATCGTAGCCTATCCTACTGTTATAAACAAAAACAAAAAAAAGACAGCCTACTATCCATGTTTGAGTTAATATTCAATAACATTCATTTCAGTTAAGTCACCAAACATATTCTGATTTTTAAAAAGAAAAGAAAAACTCTTTTCTTTGCATTGCTGCACTTTTATTGAAAGGTTTTGGTTGTTTACTTGGGTAAGCATTAGCTTGGTAATTGTCAAAAAAGTTTTTCTCATCCTGGCATAATGTTGCCAATTCTTTTTTTTTTTCTTTTCTTTTTTTTATTTTACAGTTAAAATAAAATAAAATGAAAAATACATTGCTGTGGGCGTTTTTTACTTCATTAGTGTGTTTAACTGTGATAATGGAATAAGGATGCGAGTAGGATTCGGTATTCGGATTCGGCCGAATCTTAAGCAGTGGATTCGGTATTTGGCCGAACCCCAAAAATCTGGATTCGGTGCATCCCTAGTCTATTTGTTACGTTTCTCTTATAGATGGTATACCTTATACACTCACTCTTTATTGGTTGATTTGTTCTTTATAAAAATAAAAAATTTTACATGATGTGTGGTTTTAAGTCTGATTTTCTATTCAGTTTACTTCATGTACTTTATTGGCATAGTTTGTGTGTACATTCCCAGACAGAAAGCAGTGTCGTCCCAGATCTGGCCCACATGTGGCCCGCATTGATTTCACATGGTCCAGATGTGGGCTGGAGCAATAAAGTGTTGGCCCGGATCCGACCCACATCTGACCAGCGTAAAATCGATGCCGGCCAGATGCGGGCCAGATCTGGGCCGAAACTGCTTGCTGTCTGGGTTGGGGCTGGCCTATAAAAAGCTCAGGTGTGGCTCAGATTGGGGGATACTGGTTTACTTAAAGCTGCAGTTGGGAACTTTTGACGCTCTAGCGGTTAATAAACAGAACTGCTTGCGTCTTGCGGAAGAACATCGTAGCCGGAACTACTTCTCTCTGTTTATGTCTATGAAGAATCACAAAGGTACTGGGTTACTCCGCCGCGGTACCCCCGAAGCAATCTAAAATAGTCCGAATATAAACATTTATTATAGGTGCACCCTAGTGATTCAGGACAAGCTAAAAACACGGTTTGGAAAATGGATTCATGGTGTACTCGCTGATTATGTACATTTTTCTACATTTTGAACACAAACAAAGTTACAGACCGCAGCACTGCTTGGTTGTTTTTTACCGGGAGCGCATGACTTTCTGCAAATGGCAATAGGACCACTGGGAGGAGCCAGAGGAGCTTGATTTTTTTCACAGATTATCTGTCTCATATTCTACTGTCAGGACATAATGGCAGGTTTAATAAATATGTAAAAAAAAAATTTTTTACAAAAGTTCCCTAAAGCACCTTTAAGGCTGAGAATTTGTACCAATAACAAAACATCTTTTGTCCCAGTTCAGGGCCAGTTAAAGGTGATTAAATTGTTGAAATTCAGGCCGGATATGGCCCATGTGTGGCCCTAGTCTTTAATCCACTTCTGGGCCACTTCAGGGCCGTCATTCTTTGTGGTACTCGGGCCGAGGGAAAAGTGATTGTGTTGCCCGGATCTGGGCCAGAAGACATTTGCTTTGTGGGTACTTATGATGGGCACAGTCTGCATGAGAGGGTGTATATAAAAGTTTTTTTGAAAAACATGGAATTCGGTGCAAAATGTAACTGCAGTAAAGTTCTGGCGATTTGCTCAGACTGATAAAGACGTACCATTGGAAATGTTTGCCTTTGCAGCTTTTGGTCTTCTCCGTAAATTCACAAGATGGTCAAATTCATCTCCACAAACAAGACGGGTTTGACAAGAGTTTGACAGGCCTTTGGTCTTCCTTTTCCACTGAAATAAAGAAAAATGAATATGTTGTTGTTGTTTTAATACATACACGTTGAGACAGTGTTAGAAATGATCTGTGAACAAAATATTTGAAAGGAAGGACTATATGGAATGTCATTAACACATAATAAATTAAAGTAAATCAGTTACAATTACAGTTAGTCTTCAACATTAGCTGTGAAGAGTTGAACATGTGAAGGACAACTTGACAACTTCTTCAAGTTCAGCATTGACCTTTGAGTCCAAGTTCCCTGTTAACAGAAGAACTGATCAAAATCTGATTCTGAGCTTTGAAAATATGCCATGATGAACAAAAGAAAGGAAGAAAGAAAAATATGTGTGACTGAATTATGAATAACAGTTCAGTGAGGTATTAAGGTATTAAAGTATATAAAGGTCTAGGTATTAAAGGCACGGCATTGTGGTTAATTTGCCACATTACCACATTAAAACAGTTATCATGGTAAAAAAATATGGTAAGTGTTGTGGTCACTGGGCATTAAACATTTGTTTATTGGCATTTGCAACAGATTTGTAAAGAAAACATAAAATTGCACTTACTTCCACATTAATTGCAGAGAATCAGAACCATACCTTAAAAGACAAACAATATAATAAAATAGTTTACACACCTGGACAACGACGTTGGGTGAACTGTTGGGTCACTCTTTTTTGAGCGGTAACGATGGTAACGACTGTCAAAGGTCATTTGATGATGACACACCCAACAAACGAGACTGTCATAATAAGGTCACTAGAGGGTGCTTGACTTGAAAACATTATAATAGCTCGTAATACGCTGCTTGCACAAATGACCTATGTGGTAGTTTTTAGGAGGAGGACAGTCTCCGCAAAGCCCTCTGCATCGGAGATCCCACCCACCCGTCACAAAGCTTCTTCAGTCTGCTGCCATCAGGGATTATATTATTATATGGATTATATTGTCCAAAAATCTATTTTTTCAACGTGTACTTAATAAACATTCATTTTCTTTTTTTAAATGATGCTCCTACACTCCTACAGTGTGCCCTTCAAGGGTGCAAAAATGGCATTAGAATTTGCCCGGGGTCAAACATTGACACTCTGCAGCTGGTTGCAAAAAATAATTTTTATTATTATTATTATTTTATTTTTACTTTTAACTAAGGGGTTTGGTAGTCACAACAATACACGTGTGCTTGGATTAACAGGTGATTACATAGTTGTTATTGAACACTACTATTTCACTTAATATAACTACTTAGAACAAAAGCTTATAAAAATAAAATAAAAAACCCTATGGCTAACATATTCATAAAAGACAAAAAAAAAAAAAAATTCTTTTGATTTCATGGGGACTATGAAATTATAGGTTAAAACCATCACTTCCCTACGGTAAACTCTAGACAGTGTTAAAAATCTGCTCATCAGCTAAGAATTTGTTTTTTTCCATCACCTAAAATCTTTTACCCAACTTGTGAAATTGCTCTATTGTCAGCATCCTGTCTAGTCGCTTGACTGTCTGGTTTGGCAGCTGTGACCCCAAGGCCTTGTAAGAACATTGGAAATACAGTAAACTTGAAGCCTTACATGATAACTCCCACAAGCATTGTATGAAAAAAAATCCTGTACAGATCAATGCTGAGTTATCTCATAGCACAGTGGTTTTCAACCTGTGGTCCGCGGTGGTATTGCAGGTGGGCCGCCAATTATTTTCTGTTCATTTCCAGTCCATTCTAGGGCTGTGCGATTAAAAGAAAACGTCCTAAAATCACGATTTGAGCGTGCGCATATGCCTAACTCCAGGTTCACACACTGTCTGTGATGCGCCTTTTTTCTGAGCCAATGTTGACGGATCAGAGCGTTCTCACTGCGGTAAAAGGCTAGAAATAAAAACGTGCGAAAATAATTCATGTCTAACACATGAGCATAGAGTGAATTTGTTAGTAAACAGGATGCAGTTTAAGTGAGAGGAGACACGTTTTAAGTGTGCACACTCTCTCCTCGCAAAGCAGCGTGTATCTGAGCAAGCACGACCGGTTTTGTGACAGAGCAAAGGAAATCTGCTGCGAACAGAGAGATTCGCACTCGTGCATTATTTTAATGTGCTTTCGCGTTATATTTATGCGCTCTCACTGCTGACCGCATACACATACTGTATACACACTGCAAACACCTGAGGCACCGCTACAATTAATGAGCTCTATGAACAATGCATGGCAAAAAAGAAAAAAAAGTCCCTGTATACAGGATTTATTTATTTTATTTTTTTATTTTTTTGCCACAAGTCTATAAATTTTTTTACATCTTCACTATAGTGATAATTTTGACTTATGTCTGTTCTAGAGATGTTACAACTTTTTGATAAAGCTCTGATTGGTTTTCTTTTGGAAATATGTTTCAAGTTAATCCTGAATTCATTTATGACTGTAAAAGCACAATTGTAAAATTGATAAAAAAAATCGCGATAGTTTTTTTGTTTTGTTTTTTGTCCATATCGCACAGCCCTAGTTTATTCAATAAATATAGTTTAAAATGTAGCTTCTGAGTACTAAGTTATTAACCCAACAATAGCGGGGTCAGTTAATTTTTTTGAAGTGGGCCACGCAAACATATGTGTTTGGTTGTGTGGGCCGCGAGTTGAAAAAGGTTGGGAACCACTGAAGCCATTTCCCAAACTGCCACCAAGCACATAACCACAGCTTTGAACTGGAAACAGCATGGTGAACAAATGTTTTTAACCGCAGGTTTTTGAAAACACTTAATTACACGCCTTCTGTTCCCACTCTTATGTTGCCACTATTCCCACACACTGTTTATCTTAATGACAGAACGAGGACACTTACTGTATCATTTATGTATTTTCAGACTTCTAACGCTGCTAAATCTGGACTAAATTAGAAAAGAGTACAACTTAATAGGTTTGTCAATTTACTGAATCACTCCCAACAAAAGAGTTCTCCTTCCCTTACATGTATACATCACAATTCTTTACAACTACTCCCCCTAGTGGTACTTCTTAACCAACAGACTTTATCATTGACCACAACATAACCCTGTGTTGTCCTGTCTCCTAATGGAACAATTCACCCAAAACTGAAAATGTGCTGGAAATAGAAAATTAGTTTGGTTCTTCATTGGCATAGATTTAGGATGAAAGTGCTGTCTGGCCAAGTATGGTGTTCCATGCTCCGAATTTGTGTTTTTTACCCCTTCCAAGTGCTCATACACAGCAGTGAGTAGTAAATGCACACACTCGGAAGCAGTGGGCAGCCTATTTATTTTTTTTTTTTTGCTGCGGCACCCAGGGGGGTCGTGGTATTAATTGTGGAATAGACCACTGTAGAACCAACCCCTTTAACTACAATCCCTGCTGGTACCAAGACTCAAACCTGTGACCTTTGAATGGGTGCCATCAGATTATTAGTTCATACAGCTGAAAAGAACTAACTGCAATAATCCAATGTCTTAAAAAGTACATTCACTAGTAACTCTTTCTTCTGTGAAAAAGCCCATCCCTTGCTATCTTCCCACATCTAAATTCACCAACACATTTTTCAGAACCGTTTTGGACTGTTTTCACTTGTAAACAATGCTTGTTTTGTGCATATTTAACTTCTTATTCATCCAAGACAACTTTTTCACTGGACTTTATCACAACAACAGTTAAAAGTTAAAAATATCTTGAAACTGTTTATTATATATAATAAGTTTGGACTGAGGTGGTATCCAGATTTTCTGATCTTGTTTTAGCAACTGTACCTGTAATGGTGGCTCATGGCTGTTTTGTTATTGAATAAGTTAACCATTTCTGATATTAATAATCAGCAACTTTGTACTGTTGGAGTTAATGGTGCGAATGAAAAGACTCTCTGTAATTGGAACACTGTTGCTGAGTCACTGAAAGCCTGGTTGAGTTTTTTTGTTGTTGTTGTTGTTGTTGCTTTTTACCTGATTTAATTTTTGTTTACTCATTACTTTGAGCTCCTGAACTTGAGTAATTCCCCTTTATATTTTTTTTTCTCCATATGTATATGTTGTATATCTATGGATGTCAGTGTATGTGTGTGTGTATGTATGTATGTATGCTCAAGCATATTTTCTTTTTAATATTTTGTTGTTATTTTGAAATGCCTTGTGATTTTTTGTTGTTCTTTTCCTTTTAATAAACATTTGATCAGTGAAAAAAAAAAAAAAACATTGTTTAACACAGCAGTGAGTAGTAAACGCACACACCCAGGCTTTTTTATTTTTTTATTTTTTTTTGCTGTGGCACCCAGGGAGTGGTTGGTGTCATGGTTTTATTGGTGGAATAGACCACTGTACAACCACCCCCTTACCTACAATCCCTGCTGGTATCAAAACAAGATAAAATAAATAAATAAAAATAAAAAGTACATCAAGGCATTTTTACTTTAAACTGACACTTTTGACAAAAATATAAGTCTATAATCTACAGTAACTCTTTCTTCAGTGAAAAAGCCCACCCCTTGCTATCTTCCCACATCTAAATTCACCAACACATTTTTCAGAACCGTTTTGGACTGCTTTTACTTGTAAACAATCCTTGTTCTGTGCATATTTCACTTCTTATTCATCCGAGACAGCTTTTTCACTGGACTAAACGTCAAACGTTTAATATATCTTGAATTTAATTCAAGATATTTTTAACTTTCTGAAGGTTCCAGGTACTTTCTTGCACTAAATGAAAATAAACAGTGGACTTAACAAGACTTTTTTCATAGATCTTTAGAAAATGGGAAGGAGGAAGTCAAGTGGTGTCATCAGTGTGATTTTTTTTTATTACAAAATAAGTTTTTATCAAACGGTACCACCAGTGACATAAATCCTGGGGACCATTGTTTTCACTATATATTTTATAATATTTATTGAGCATTTTATTTTATTATGCCATTTATATCATATATTTGATAGTTATGAATACATTTTTGTAATTTAAATCGTAGAAAATCTTGATTTTGACTGCAAAATAAACACTTTCCCTGTGTACAAAGTTATTCACTTCCTATGTTTCCAGTGCTGGACAGCATGAGCAGCCTGACTGGACTGGAGCCGCTGAGAGTCTGGATGCCAAAGTTTGTTGGGCAGGAGGTGAAAACCTGGTTTATGAAAAATCCCCTTAATTTAGGCACAGGCGCCAGAAAAGCTGTTATTGCTGCATGGAAATACCCAATGGAAAGACCTTTTCTTAGAAGTGTCTTGGAGACGCATGGAAGTGTCTGCTGGGATATGTTCTTGGAGGAAGCATCGAGTGCACACTTGAGAGAATCGAGTCATTAGAAATCCCAGAAGACACTGTGGGTGGCCGGTGTACAGAAACCCGAAAGCACTGTCCACATGGATATGCGTTTCATTGAATACACACACTTTTTTTTTTTTTTTTTTTACGGGTCCCAGAGTGGATTAATCTGAAAATGCCGTTATCGTGTAGACAGCAAATCTGTGTATTTTCTGAAACGGTGACACCATCAGCCCACGTCTCACCCCTAGTCAGACACCGCTATGTCACGTAACAGCAACAAAAACATGAACACACACTTAATGATTTTCTTTTTTATTAACTAACATTAAAACTGATTAATAAATGTATTGCCCCATGTTCGTTTGTGTACCACACACAAGGTTTATGTACATAGTCCATGTCTTCTTCTCCATTTTTAGCCCCAACATTATGAAGCTGCAGACTCGGAGGCTCAACTGCACACTCAGACCTGCACGCTCAGAGCTGCACTCCCAGACATATCATTTTTTCAGACAGTGCCACCTGCTGCTTGGATGAACTTTTTTTTTTTTTTTTTTTTGTAGCGTGTGTAACCGTAAAAATTATTTCCAACATTATAAAACTGTCAGCAAGTAGCAATATCAGACAAGTGAGTAAGGTTATTAATTTTATTAAAGTGATTCCTGAAAATTACCAGGTTTTATGGCATAAATCAATTTGACCAACAAACGAATAGACTATTTTAGTTCAGCCAGCACCACTTTGGCAAGTTACTTGAGTTTATTGAACACAATTTATCTCTGGCACTAGAGTTCTTATGCAGGTTCTTGCTCCCAATTTAATTGAACATACAAGAGCTTCAACATTAACTCCCCGGAACCATCAGCTTGGAAATACATGACAATTAAGACACTTAATAAATTTCTTTAAAAGCAAACAGTGGTAATCATGTAGATGTGGCAGTGGGACGTCTATCCTGTAGCTTGGTTATGAGGATGAGTGTCTTCCAGTGGACCTCAGTGAGTTCCATGCCAACTGGGACTTAAAAGCCTTAGTGATCTGAAATAAAGAGATGACAACCAGAAGGTGCACCAAAATATGCTCAAGCTTATAATGGGGAGGGAGGGTTGCGCTTGATTATATAATGTTATTTTAGATAGATAGTTCAACTAAATAAGCTGTGAATTGTGGTCTCCCCAGTAATTTTCAAACGCATGGTGCATAAAGGCGGGCATACACGTTGTGAATTCTGATGGACAGAAGATCGTATGTCCACGCCCGTCACAATTTTATCCGAAAATCATACAGACAAGGTGATACACGACACAATTTTATGACCTGCTGATTTCTGAAGCAATTGCAGAAAGTTAATATAACTGCTCTTCCTCTCTCATAACTGCATATTAAATATTGATACAAGCAGTGACAGTTTTCTACATGTAAAGGTTCTTTTTCATCAACAGGAAACCGGGACGTCTGGTCACCCGAGTGTGTGTGTGTGTTCTTGTGTATTGTTTATGGGGACACAAATGTCTATAATGACATGGGTATTACAATGTAAACATGGTTTATGAGGACACTTCCAATGACCATGTCCTCCTTGAACTCCCTCTCTGCCTCACCATAAGAAACCTGTTGCAGGTAATCATAAAATCTTTTTCCAACAATAGGATTTCTTCATAGTATTGATTTAAATAAAATGTACTGATTATGTGTAGGGTTTTTTTTTTAATCATAGGTGCATATAGCAGTCAGCAGAGTAGGTGGATTGAGATCTGTTTTGGAAGGCACTGACAGAAGAACGGATTACTCAAGGATTTTTTCAAGTAAGGAAATTAAATATACCAGAAATAGCATGTCACCATTATTTAATTTCTTAAGTGTTTTCAGGGGTACAATCTAAATTCTTTGATGTACTAACATGTTTGTTTGTCCCACAGGCCAAAGCCTCTCACTCATATCTACTCCTGTGACTTTCAGAGGAGTTGAGATCAATGGAGGCCTATGACAAGGATTTTGAAAAGATTTGGGCTGCTTCATGTAAACATCAATGTTGCACATTTAAATATTACGAATAATTCAGAAATGTGCAAAGTTCCATACCCATAATGGGCCCTGTTTTCCGCTTGGCACTGGTTGGGAGAATGACTTGTGGCGTACAGCTCTAGGGGTATTGAAGGCGGCCTGGTCTGGGAAGGTGTATTGGTTGTGATGCAAGTGCAAGCCTAATAAACGTATTCACATTAGACGGGAAGGCCTGTCCTCTCCTCACTGTCTTCTTGCGCCTCCCCCTCTTCTCACCTCACCTTGTTCTCTTTCGCCGTTACTACATCCATGCCACTTTCTGGGTTCAGCCAAAAGCAGTGTTTAAATTATTGCTCTTTGTCTTGAACAAAAGTATGGCAAAGTACAGTATGAAATTCATGGTATAATGAGTGTACTCACTGTCTAAATAAATCCAAAAAATGATTATAAATGAAATATGAATAAAAAAAAATGACATGAAATATGATGTAATGTAGGGCACACTGATTATATCATTCACATCCATACAGGTGAGGGGTGAGATCCGGGGGGCCACAGGTCCAGACAGGGCACGACATACAGTAGTTTATAAAGAAAACATTATTCGCACACCATGGGGAAAGTGAAGAAAAAGGGAGTGAGAAGGGAGACGCTGTGATTTGCTCAGAGCAGAGACGCCCCTTACTCTGAAGCGCTACAGCCTTAAACTTTTTTCAGCCCAGTTTCTCAACGTCTACTTTGTTAATGTCAACGCCACTGCCAATGTCATTGATGGGATTAGAAAAAGTGTTTTTAACAATTTAACAATTTAACAATCTGTTTCAGGAGGTTGGGCTGTCATCATGTGCCCTTGTGGCATAGTGTACAGTATAAAATGCAATCTGCGAGCAGAAAGTCCTCGGGATTTTGCAGATGTGCTTCTGTCTTGGAAGCATCTGCCTAATATTGTAATTTATGACTTTGCCCGTAGACTATCCACCAACACAAACCTGAGGCAACCCATAACTTTCACACCTTTCAAAGGAAGGTTAATCGAACCAACCCCTGAAAATATTACAAAAGCAAAATCAGGAAACCTACAGGCTACACTGCCGTGGCTCACTCAAGTCCAGATCCATGGCCATCCAATAACTGGTTCTGAGGAACACTATGTTCTGTATGACCGCTTTCACGAAGACAACACAAAAGACCCTTGTGATTCACTGAGGAAGATTAGCTGGCAAAGTTAACAGTCAGGCAACAGAACAGCTTTTTTCAAAGCTAAAGAAAAATAACTACTTTATGAAAATGGCTTTACCAGCCACACGTTTTCCTCATGCGAAACGTCAGCCAAACAATTTGAACCGTCTTCATTACATAAAAAAGGAATTCAACACAAACATTCACATGAATGTCCACAGCCAGGTTGTGTTAGGTAATGTCTCCCTTACTTATATTTGTGTAACAAATATAGCACTATATCCTTACCTGTACTTATGTGCAGAGGTGGAAAGTAACGAATTACATTTACTCGCGTTACTGTACCTAATTGAGTAGCTTTTTTGTGTACTAATACTTTTTGAAGTAATTTTTTAAATCTGTAATTTTACTTTTACCTAAGTATATTTAGTTTGAAGTATTGTATTTCGCTACATTTTAAAACACATTAATTACTGAGTAAAAAAAATAAAATTAAAAAATCGCTCCCTGGAAACTAGGGCAGTAAATATGCAGACGGACAAAACAGGCGTTAGTGGTGCAGACACCGCTGAAAACGAAACCCCGTCATATTCATGAAGTCTAACTCGAAGGAAATGAAGTGAACCCCTGGCAGGGTTGGGGAGTAACGGAATACATGTAACGGTGTTACGTAATCAGGATACAAAAATCCAGTAACTGTAATCCGTTACAGTTACGTCAAAAAACGTAGTAATCAGATTATAGTTACATTTTGAATGAAGGGGGAATACTTTTACAATTGTTTCATTTAAAACTAAATAAATCAGTATTTTGGCATAATAACACTATATTAAGCACAGCTTGATTAATGACTCAGGCGAGTCACGTGTGCCACCCGCTGGTGCATGCGCAAATAACAGCTCTCTACAATCTCCTCAGACGCAGATTGAATCACTGCTGCTAAACGATATACTGCCCGCGGCCACAAACGCGTTCATTTCATGGAAATTCCGCTGCTATTTTGTTTAAAAAGAAGAAAATGCAAACAATGTTGTACAGTGCAAACTGTGCCTTCCAGCAACAAAAACACTTTCTTCATCAAAGGATTCGTCATCCAACCTAAAGAAGCATTTGCACTTTTAAAAAATAGTTTTGTATATGCAAAGAAAAAAAAAAAATATTCTCTATTTTTCTGTTGAAGAAACATTTTCCATTGTCAAAAAATTGTGTTCTTATTATATTTGCTTGAAAAAAAAAATGAATTAGTATTCTCTATTTTCCTGTTGAAGAAACATTTCCTTAAAATTCTTTCTTATTATATTCTTCTTCAAAATAAAACAAAATAATCTGTAATACCAATACCATGCACTAGATGTCTGTATAGTCCTTTACATATTTATATTAATTCAGGGCTGTGAAATTCTTAATTAATAAATGTTGTTTTTTTTAAAAACAATATTTGACCTTGAAGTAATCCAGAAATAATCCAAAAGTAATCAGTTACATTACTTTCATATTGTGGTTCTTGGATTACGTTACTGAATACTTTTTTTATGAAGTAATTAGTAACTGTAATGGAATACATTTTTAAAGTAACCCTCCCAAGCCTGACCCCTGGCCATATGTATGCTCTATTATGCAGTGTAAGCTGTACTTGCCTAGGAAGACCAAACTTATGGCGTTCCGTCCAGTCCAAAAATAAGGCTACTGATTTGTCACGGGAATTCACTGTACACTTGCCAGTAGCCACTCAGTTGACCACTGACAGGCCGGCGGTGCATCAGTATACACACTCACCTCATGCAGTGAACGACTCACTTTCCTCTACGAACGACTCACTTTCCTTACCCAGCGAACGACTCACTTTCCTGATGCACCGCCGGCCTGTCAGTGGTAAAGTCAGTGGCTACTGGCAACTGTACGGTGAATTCCCGCGACAAATTAGTAGCCTTATTTTTGGACCGGATGGCACGCCATACAAACTAGCAGCTTATCAAATCTCGACAAGACATCAACTCTTTGCAAGAATGTAGAGGTAAGCTAAATAATTGCATCGTTGCATTGGTGGTTAAAATTAAGCTTTGACATTTTGCAAGAGGTTTTGCACAAATTAGCCAAAAAGACAGTGGTGAGGAGTGTGCTATATCGTCTGCGATAATATCATAATTTTTGTTTTAATGATGTGCGCGCACATTTAAAGTGCATTCTTTCACTGTGTGATTCAGTCTCCTAAAATGCATTTAGAATGATCACAAAATTGAAGATATAGGGGCAGAAAATTCACATATTTATATAATTTCATATATTAAATCAGAATCACACAAAGAATGCCGTCTTTTCCTCCAAAAATCATTGTGAATATATACATACAAATATATAACAGTTCAGTAAACAAGTTAATTAACAGAATTGCGTTTTAGACACCATATTGCCTTTTTTTAGCTCTATTTCTACAACAGAAAATAATTCCAAACACAGCTACCAAAGCACAGTTTTGCGTCTCTGAGCAACATGACAGTGTTTCGTTCCTGAATGAATCAACCGGTTAAATGATTTGGTTCATTCGCAATGACTCACTTATTAACAATGACTTGCTGACACATACTGGCCATTTTAATTTCACATTTAAAGTATCTTTAGATTTTTTTTAAATAATTATTTTCTTATCATTTCAAATGAGTATTCAACATTTTATGTCTTGTATATCAAAACATTATTCATGCATTTGTAACTGCAGGTCTTGTCCTGCACTAAACAGTGTAATACATCTAAATGTCACTTCCAATGAATCTTCAGCATTTCCTCTGCATTAAAAGATGAGTTTGTTGATACTGATTTACCTGGTAACAGCCCAAATGTTTTATTATTCTAAATAACTGATTATTTTAATTAAAAACAACTAGTTTGAGATTAATAGGCCTATCCCAGGGTTGTCAAACTCAGTTCCTAAAGGGCCGTAGCCCTGCAGAGTTTAGTTCTAACCCTGCTCCAGCACACATATCATGTAGTTTTCAAATAAACCTAAATGATTAGATTAGCTGGATCAGGTGTGTTTAATTAGGGTTATATCTAAACTGTGCAGGACTGTGGCCCTCCAGGAACTGCGTTTGACACCCTTGGCCTGTCCCATTTTTGACTCCCTCCCACTGTTAAAATGTAACTAAGTAATTTTTACTCTGAGTAAATTTTAAATTAGCTACTTTTTACTTTTACTTGCTGATTTTTAGGCTGGTACTTTTACTTGTACTTAAGTTAAATTTCATTAATGTAATGGTACTTTTATTTGAGTAGAATATTTTTGTACTCTTTTCACCTCTGCTTATGAGTATATTTGTATTTTGTAGAAAATCCGTTCTCCACAGAGAAATGCATGGACATGTCACTTGGTAATTTGACTGTTCGGTCCAGTTGCTAAATGTCAGTTTCTGTTCTCTGGTTTGATGTGTTATTTTTCTAATTTTGGTGTTTTAATGTACTTTAACACACACACACACACACACACACACACACACACACATATATATATATATATATATATATATATATATATATATATATATATATATATATATATATATATATATTTTTTTTTTTTTTTTTTTTATTACAGCTTGGTTATGTGCAGGACTGAAATCACCCTGGAAGTGAAATAATTGTGAAGGAGGTGCAAGTGTGTCTTATCCTAGTGTTTCTGTAGCTCAATTGGTAGAGCACTGCATTATCAAGCGCAAAGTTGGCACAAAGACGAAGAGGGAACTGCTCCATCTTTCAAGAATAATCTTTGTGCAAATCCGGCATTAAACTGAATGAGATTGAGAAAGTTCTCAGCAAGCTGTCCTCAGCAAAATGAGCTGCACATAGTTTTACATGTGCATATTTAACTCGGGAACCGAGTTAAACATAAATTGTAACCATTAATCTCAAAGTACAGTGTTCCTGGGAAGCCCAAACAAAGGTGATTGGACTCAGAGATGAAAAAACAGCGTTTCAACGACATTGCGACAAAAACAAACAGCTCTTCCTTCTTCTCCGTCGGAGCGCAACAAGGCCACGCCCCCTGTTTGTGAATTCATGTGGATGGTGGTTAGTCAAAAAAACTGTTTTAGTGAAGTCATTACTTCAGGAACTAGAGGGATGTAGTCCAAATGGGTCGTTTTTTGTAGGCAAATTCTGTTAAATCAAATATCTCGCTTGGCATTGAACTTTGAGCTTTAGAATTTTACAGATATTATTTATACTCTAACAACAACATTACACACTAACTAAAGTTTAAAACATGGAATCACGAAGAAGGGGACCTTTAATATTGTAGATGATCCTACTTCGAAGAGAGATGGTGTTTTTTAGATTCTTTGTACGCAGAGCATGAATTAGGATTTGGAAATGAGGAATACAGGGCCATTTTTAGAGGTCTATCAATAAACTAAGACATGTTTCAGCCTTTATATGATATATGGCTATGTTCCTGTAGCCATTTCTATCCATTTCCTAACCATGTGTTATAGTGCTGTCACTTTTGGTTGCGCTCCTATAGCCATTTCTTGCAACTTCTGGCTATGTTCATCTATCCTTTTTTATGCATGGTGTTAAAGAGTTGAGGTTAGCTGTTAGTCAATATTACTGCTAATATGTTTTGTCTACAGGCAAATTGCTTACCAGGTTGATCATGGGACATGGAATGAAAACACTGGATATGATTTTATGGTGAGAAATCAACTTAAAGAATTGTCATTATTTAATTTTTACAACAGTTTTTGTACATTATTCTATAATAAAATTGTTTGCTTTACAGATTTTAGGCTTTGCCATGTCAGGGGATTAATTGGAGTGTTTTTGTACTCATAGTAAGATTTTAAATTGTTGAGTTAATTGATTTAAAGCTTTTGTAAACATTGTCAATGACTGTGTCTTCCCTATTTCCAGTACACCCTCTCAATGGTGTGTGGCATTGGGTTTCAGTTCCAGGAGGTATTATTATTTTTATTTTTCCAGACTGTTTTTCTTGTCAGTATGGTGTTTTTATTTCTCATAGCTAAAAGTGTAACTCAGGAGGTGGTGTACTTTATCTTGCTTTACTCTTAGCAACATTTCTTTCAAAATGGGGCATGGTTGTTGTAGGCACACCCAACATCTTGTATTAACACAAACATGTTGGTTAACTGTTAGACTAAACAGTCTTTCTTGCAGATGGATATCATCTGCCAATGGTGGTGCCTTCTAGCACTCATGGAACGATTTCAAATTTATGGGTATGTCAATATTTTTTACATTTTGATCTTTTAAATCTGTCAAATTTCTATTTGATATTGTGCCAATAAAACAACTTAGAACACGAGTAACAAAACATCCTTAATATCTCTCCTACCTATGACCAATTCTAATGGATTTTGTCTTGCTTGAAAGCTATGGGCACCGATTTGCTTTCTGGACCGAGGAAGCAAGAAGTGTATTGGAGGGAAAGACTCTGCCCCTTTTTAGGGTGGAAAGAAGAACCACATCCAATCTTCTGGCACATGTCCAAGCAGTTCAAGAAATATTACAAAAAATATTAGTGGACTTAATTCTCACATCAAAATCAGCAGAGCAACATTTGGTGGTAATGATAATGAACAATATAGTCAAGTGACAATTTAACTGTTATTTACCAAATGTAATTAATAACTTTTCATATGCATTTACACATGAAATATAATTTCCTTCTGTGGCCCTAAGGATATACTCAGTCGGAAAAGGTCAAAGTGGTTTCTACTAAAACACAGTTTTCAAGTGCCTGTCTACATTGAAAATGAGCAGTCCCTGACAATCCTGTATAACTACATGAAAGGAGTTCTTAATAAAACCCAATCGCAGCTGACCTACAGTGATGAGGTGGAGTTCATTTGTGGATGTCTCCTCCCAAAGGTAAGCTCAAAACATGTTTGAATGCATGTTCATGTTCTGCAGTGTGTGCATGTTTTGTTTTATTTTATTAATTGGTTTATTTGTAAAGGCCATCATTCATGGCCTTTGTGAGTTGCAGGGTCTGTCTTGGCAGGAGGCTGGAGAGATGTTCCTCCAGGGCCGTACTTATCACTCAAGGTATGTTTTAAATTTGTAAACAAACTGTGGGATTATTGTGTTACACATTTCTGACAACAGAATTTATATTTTCTTTTAGTGAAGTTGATGAATTTGTCCAAAGAATTCCTTGAGAAAAATGAAAAATCTCCCCAACAACAATGTAAAGCATTTATTTTATTTGATGTTGTTTAATGTGTAATATATACATTATAAACCTAATTTGTTTTTTTTTTCTCTGCATTGTTTACTGCTCGTTGACTTGTAGGACCTCATGAAAAAAAATTCAAAAATAAAGTTTGGTGTGAGAAAATGACTCCAAGCTCTATCGTTTTGTGGTTTCGTGTTGACACGGATATTTCTTGAGACGAAGAAAAAAAAAAAGATTGGATTGGGGTAAGCTTCGTGTGTGTCACAGATGAGACAGGAGGCAGACAGGATGGTCAGTTTGATAGTTTTATTCACAGAATGCTCCGAACCAGATGGGGAATATCAGAGTGAGAGCGAGTATGGACCAATATCGACTTAACTGAACGATCTCTGATCACAGGAAGTGGAAGTGGGATCACCGAAGGAGGACTGAAGGCAGAAGAAGACTGGCCGATCTTTGAGGGTTCTCAGAAGATTCGCGGATTCTCAGGTGAGTGTCGAAATAGAGTCTGTAAGCCATGTAATGACGAGATCAGACGGAGACTGAAGGTTGAGAGTGGGTATATAAGGGTGAGCAGTGATGAAGGATAGCAGGTGACGGTGATGAGGATGAAGAGATGCAGGTGATGACAATTAATATTCAGGGGATGACGAGCGAGTGGGTGGAGGGAGTGATGATGATGGTGGAATCCTGACAGTGTGGACGTAGCCTTAAACTCGCTCTTGCAAAAAAATTGATGGCTCTTGGTAGTAAACATTTCTCTTGCTCGTATTTGACCAGCATCTGTTGAATTTACTTCATATTAATGGTTTAGTATCTTCCAACAAGTCTGGTAGCATCTTAACCATTATCAGAGTAGGTAACGTAACTTATGCTAACTCTATAGACTGAGCTCTTCGTGAAGATTTTGGGATTTTAATAATATTTATGTGTAGATGAGAGGCTTTCATAGTTCAGTTTTGATGGTGATTTTTCAATTGATTTATTTAACCTAAATATACACTAATGTTACCGTTAATCAGTGATGACATTACATCAGCGGTAAAGTTCAAACAGTGGTTCAAATGCTTTTTGATCTTGTCTAATGATAAACAAATATTTATAAAACTGTTTAGGATATTTATTAAATACATATCGTTTATCTTTTCTACATATCACCTGTGCTCAAGCTTGGTGCCTAGTGATAAAACTGGCATTGTATACTAAATATTGTTGGCTCTGTTACCTTCTGGATCCCAGAATCTGAGCAAGCCTCCTGTCGATCAACATCTCCAAGGCACACTGAACCACTAGTTCACAAGTTCACACTTACATATAATTAGCTGAAATATTATAATGCATATTTGGCATGCTGTCCGGGGAAGGGGCTCCGAGCTCGGGAATGGCCCGAACCTAGAGTACCCCCCGTATATGTAAAAGTGTAAAATGAACTCTAGTGGAGGAGATAGGGTGGAGGAGGGATGCTGATAAACCGTCAATGGAGACAGGTAGGCTAATTCAGCTGTATTTATACCCTAAGGTTGATTATCTTAAGTGGCTCCACCTGTGCTAATTAGGCTAAGTATCTGACGTGCTCCTCCCGAACCTTGTTATGAAACTACATTTCACGAGTTCACACTTACATATAATTAGCTGAAATATTATAATGCATATTTCGCGTGCTGTCCGGGGAAGGGGCTCCGAGCTCGGGAATGGCCCGAACCTAGAGTACCCCCCAAAAAGCAATGGCGGAAAGGACAGCCGCCAGACTAAGGACCCCCCCACAATAGCGTTGAGATCTGGCGGGGGCTGACATTTAGAAAGTCAGCTGGTGGGAGCAACTTTACCTATTTGGAGAGATAGGCCTTACCGGCTGCTTGTATCGGACTACGTGATTTGGGGGCGCCCGGTTGGGAGGGCTCGAGCCATTGCACAACCGGAGCACCTCACTGCATTGTAACGGATGAGCCCTACCGGCCGATAGCGGAGGAGCAACGTGAATGGATAGCCCGACCAGGAGGGCCCGAGTTGCCTCGACTGGAATAGGTCACGGTGTTGGCGTACGGGCCCTACTGGCTGATGAGCCCCTGCTAGTCAGTGGGCAACCAGGGCAGATAACTGACCAAGAGGACCCATGAAGCCTCCGACTGGAGATCAAGACTCAGGACGACAGACGTGTAGGTTCTCTCATTTGAGCAGATAAACAGGCTTTGGGCCGCCGACAAAGAGGACTCTTGCAACACCCGACGGGAGATCAATACTCACCGCATCAGATAGATAAGACCTGTTTGTGGGCAGCAAGAAAAGAAAACCCGACCGGGAGCACTCTCGCCGACATCTGACACGAGCACAATGCTCAACGGCATCAGACGGGTAAGCCCTGTTTGTGGGCAGCAAGAAAAGAAAACCCGACCGGGAGCACTCTCGCCGACATCTGACACGAGCACAATGCTCAACGGCATCAGACGGGTAAGCCTCGCCGGCTGGGGAGCGGGAAGAGGAAAACCCGACTGTGCGGGCTCTCGCAGCATCCGATGGGAGATCAGGACTCAGAACATCGAATGGGTAAGCCTCACCAGGCGGGGGGAAAAGATTTGGACAGAGTTTGGTGGGAGGTGGAGACTCTTGTCGTCGTACAGCGAGTACTGTCACCCGTCAAACAGGAACAAAAAGTTAGGTGGCCGTGAGACTCTCGTCGACATCCGATGGGAGTTCAATACTCAATAAGGCACCGAATGGGTAAGCCTTCCCGACCGTAGCATGGAAAAGTAAAGTTTATGTGGCTGGGAGACTCTCGCCAACGTCCGATGGGAGCTCAATACTCAAGGCACCGAACGGGTAAGCCTTGCTGACCGTAGAAAGGAAAAGGTAAGGTTGTGTAGCCGGGAGGCTCTCGCTGACGTCCGATGGGAGCTCAATACTCACGGCGTCGAACGGGTAAGCCTCTCCGGACGTAAGACGGAAAGGGTAAAGTTGTGTTGCCAGGAGGCTCTCACCGGCGTCCGATGGGAGCTCAATACTCAAGGCATTGGACGGGTAAGCCTCGCTGACTGTAGGAAGAAAAGGTAAGGGTGTGTGGCCTGGAGGCTCATGCCAGCATCCAGTGGGAGCTCAACACTGACGGCATCGTATGGGTAAGCCTTTTTTGACCAAAAGATGAAAAAAGTTGTCTAGCCGTGAGACTCTTACCAACATCCGACGGGAGCTCAATACTCATGCCGTCGAATGGGTAAGCCTCGCCGACTGTAGAAAGGAAAAAGTAATGTGGTCTAGACGGGAGACTCTCACCGACGTCTGATGGGAGGTAAATACTCACGACATCAAACGGGAAAGCCTCTCTGAACGTAAGACAGAAAGGTAAAGTTGTATGGCCAGTATTTGGCCAGACAGTGAGGGAGGGTTTTTTTGGGGGGGGATCAACCGGGAGCACTCTTGCAGTGCCTGACAGGGGTTCAATACTAAGAACAATTTGGTTGTCTAAAGGGTAGACGCTATGAGGATTACTGCATAATTGTTTAACAAATCCAATGAGCTGCTTCCGATATCAAGTCAGAAAATCTTGGTGCAGTCATTGTATTTGGAAAATTAAGTGTACAAAAATAAATAGAATTTCCTGTGCCAGTGTACCCCAGATGAGTGCCATGAATCAGCGATATGGCCATTGTCAATCATCATCTTGTCAGTGCGTGAGATCGATGATACGTATCGACGATGTAATCGTGCTTGGGTGGAGGAAGAGAGAGACTCTGTTCTTGTCATGGCATGACTTTTTGCTGTTTTAAACTATGCAGGTGAAGGAAGAGAGCCTATGGTATCACCGGTAGTCTAAAAGAATATATACTTTCAGATGCAGTGATAAACTGCATCTATCTAAAAGTTATCTATCTAAATGATCTATAAATATTGCTGTAAATATTTAAAATATTGCACATACCAGATTACTTGTTAAAGTGCAATGAAATACCTTGTATCTGCAGACGATGTACGTCTGTTTGTGGGTTGAGACTTCTTCACTGCCTACAGGCTCGAATTGTCCTAGCAAGCACGGGCAAGCGTGTAATGGAATAACGGAGCAGTTTGGTAGCTGAATTATAGTAGGCCGCCTAATAATGATAATAAATTACAATAATAGGAGTATGAGTCTAATATCGTTTTGACTATAAACGATACGTAATACTATCACCACCACCTAGGATGAATAGGCATAACTTTGAAGCGGAGGTGATGTCGACTTTTGCCAGAAGAGAACCGCGACCCATTGAATGATGAAATTATTATAATTTTTTTTTTTTAGTGAGGAGATACATAAATAGGCTCCTGCGGGAGCAGACACTGCTGCGGCAGTGAGGACATAGAGAAAAGGCTCCTGCGGGAGCAGACATTGCTGCGGCAGTGAGGAGATACAGAAAAGGCTTCTGCAGTAGCAGACACTGCTGCGGCAGTGAGGAGATACGGAAAACAGATAAGTAAAGGGGGGCATGAGAAGAAGAGTAGAGATAGCTGCTTTGGCCGCCTGCGGAGCTTGCTTCGACTGCTGTAGTTGTTGAAAGTGGAAAAAAAAAGAAAGTGAAAGTGACATGACATTCAGCCAAGTATGGTGACTCACACTCATAACTCGCACCCCGCACCCAACCCATCCAAAGCGCACACACACAGCAGCGAACACACAGGCACCATGAACACGCCCCCGGAGCAGCGGGCAACCATCCACGCTGCAGCGCCCGGGGAGCAGCCGGGGGTTCGGTGCCCCGTCCAAGAACACCACAGCCATGGCTGTGCCAGCCCGAGACTCGAACCCACAACCCCAGGGCCAGGGGCCAAACTCTCTAACCACCAGGCCCATCTTCCCCCTCCTTGGCTTTGGAAAGAGTAGACAGGTTAGTAACATTTGATGGGGCAACCTAAAAATTAATACTGTGTTGCCAGCTTAGCGATTGGTTCCCTAATTTGATGATTCCTTAAGCCTTTGTCCACAGTAGTACGTTCCTGTTGGAAAAGCATAATTCCTCTTGTTTTGGCCTTCTGGCCTTTTTAAACAGGCTCAAAACGGATACATTTGGAACACTGGTTTCACATTGTAGTATAGACTGTGGAAACAGAGGCTTCTGAAAACAATGAATATCATTTAGTCTTTTAAAACATACCAATAGACATGATTATGGCAATAACATTAATTGCAGTTATGTGCTATTCACTTCCAAGCAGTTTCTAAAGATATTTACTTGCATGCTTTTCATATTATAGTCCTAGAAAGACGACAGAATTTTTACTCACAGTTGCTGTCCTGCGGCAAAACGAGGGTAGTGGTGTATTAGATCAATTTTAAGCGATCACGCCAGTAAATGGTGAAATATGTCCCTAAATAAATTGGTCCTGCCAGAATAATTGCATGAAACTTATGTCTGTGTGAGGTTTAAACCTGCACGGTAAGGCAGATAATATCTTTGGACATAAAAAAAGGCATTGTCATCCAATAGAACTACGTCATAACCTCATTTAACAAACTTTAAACACGATTGTCACATTTCTCCCTCGCCGTGCAGAACTTTCAACTGGTCGTGCAGCAACTGTTACCTTGGCATGTTCACCATGGTAAAATTAATAATTTTAATGAATATAATGTATGAATACATCGTCACAAATCAGATGACCCCCAAAATAAAACAGTAGGTTTTATGAGGCTAATCAAGTAAATAATGGTTTAATAATTATTTCTCCCATAATTATTATAAACCACCATTTTACATAAATTGTGTTTGAAGAATAATGTTAAAGTTAACAAAATATTGGTAATTCTGACCTCGCACCGATAAATTTGATTAGAATACATCACATCCGGTTGGGCGTTTGCATACGGTCTAGTCGCAGAAGTTCAAATATTAGAATGCATCTGAAGCTCAAATCGGATCTGAAATTCCTGTATATGTATGTGATCGGAACTCGACGCAGCTCCCGCACTACTTTCTAGCCGCTTTCTTTAGCATCTTCACCTGAAAATCTATTGATTACGACGCGCGGTCTGCGCCGCTAGAGGAGGCAGCCTCAAACTGCGCCTCGGCCGGAAAAGCCACGGTGACAGGCTGAGCCGCGGCGGGTAAGAACTGAGGTGTGATTCCAGCGCTCGAGGAGAGCCCGGTCTTGATCGGATCAATCGTGGTGTCAAGCGAGGCGAGCTCGGACTTTGCACGGTCTATTGGCCAAGGCGTGTGGCTTGGCGAGAAGAGCAGCTGTCGAGATGACGTTTGATGGTGCTCAGCGGCCGTGTTTAATGATCATGGGTATCAGCAAAAGTAGCAGATCTGAAAAATCCCCGGTATGAATCTCCTCGGTGAAAGGAAAATTGGGTCTGATGATAAGATGGCAGACAGAGCGAACCGGGGTGCTGATAAACCGTCAATGGAGACAGGTAGGCTAATTCAGCTGTATTTATACCTTAAGGTTGATTATCTTAAGTGGCTCCACCTGTGCTAATTAGGCTAAGTATCTGACGTGCTCCTCCCGAACCTTTTTGTGAAACTACATCAAGTTAACCCCAAACATAAACTAATGTTCAAAATTCTGATTTTATGTTTTTGATAAATACGTCTTTTATGCTTACCTATTTCTGAAAAAAAAAAAAAAAAAAAAAAAAATCAATAATATTGTGAAATATTACAACTTAAAATAGCAGTTTTCTTTGAAATGTAATTTATTTCTAATCAAAGTCACATTTTCAGCATAATTCCTCCAGTCTTCAGAATCACATGATCTTCAGAAATCATTCTAATATGCTGATGTAACAGAGGCCAGCGAGTAGTGCTGTGCAGGTAAACCTCACTCCCCGATCTCAAGAGACGAACTAGCAACAGGCACTAGTGGCTGTAGTCATTTAGCCTCCGTGTTAGTGCATCAGCCTTCCGTGCCGGAGACCCGGGTGCGAGCCCCACTTGGAGCGAGTGCGGGGAGCATCAGAGAGGACCCGGGAGACAGGGGTTACACTGATTTGCTGCCGAAAAAAAAACATTTCTGATTATTATCAATATTGAAACAGTTGTGCTACCAAATATATATAAAGAGAGAGAGAGAAGAAGAAGAAGAAGAATTATTTGATGAATATAAATTTCTTATATAGTTGCAACAGAATTCTTTATACTCACTTTTGATTATTTAATGTATCCTTGCTGAATTAAAATATTAATTTATTTTTAAAAATGTAGTGTACCCCATTCAGAGATTTGGGGTCTGTATAACAATGAAGCCTTAAAATAAATAAATAAACTCTATGCTGTTAAACCGGTTAACACAAAAATATAAAACAGTATAGCAGTTTTTTTTAACATAAATTTTTATCAGAAGTGTTTCTTTTTTTCCAAAGCCATGTATTCTAATGCTTTGAATAAACGTGCATTAGTAATATTTTGCTCGATGCGCCCTCTTGTGGCCTCAGAAGAGAAGCCAAAAGCTTTTCTTCACCCTAACTGAAATTATGCCTTTTAAATTTGAATATAATTCGAAAAAAAATCTAATTTAGTTTTTCAGCTATTTTGACAGCTTTTACGCCTAAACATTTTCAGTCTGGGGCTATACTTCTCGTCTTAAAAATAGTTTGTCTGGAGCCCTGTAAAGTATTAATCAGTTTGGACATCTTTTTGCATGCTTACTGAAGAGCACTTTGGGACTCGGTATTTATGGTACTCAGTATTTATTGATACAAATGTAAATTACTGTAAATATACCTAAAAAGCTGTTGCAAGCCTTTCTCATAAGCATTGGCCTGTTAGCAATGCTAATGTGAAGAAGGAGAAAAAGCAAAGCAGAAGTGTTTTCTTGATCTCAGCTTCAGAGTGGATAGTGAGGAGCTAACTGATCTCTGCTTCATTACAGTTTGCAGATATATTTTCGTCACGAATGTTGATCTGCTATCAAAACACCTGGTAAAAGAGTCACACGATAAAGTTCATCATCACTACGATTATGGCATTGGTTCTGGCTTTTTTTCACAGAGAGCTTGTTCCGGGACTGAACCCAGCAATGTTACTAGGTCCCCTACCCAGGATAGATCCCAGAATCAATCCCAAGACGTGTGTGCATTCACACAGAAGGCACTTCGGCAATTTTCCACTATTTTTTGGGACCACTGTGCAGTGTGAAAGGGGTTGAAAGTTATTTATTTACTTATTTATTTTTTTCTTTTAATTAGAGTGTGGCAAGTGGGGCGAGGCCGAGGGATGTGGGAACAATGAGTGAGGCCGCAGGAATGATTGGGAAATCAGCGACACCTGTGACCCACTGCCGGTCTCGAGTCCCACGTAGGAGATGGAGGGATATAAAACTGGAGCGGCAATAGTGAAGGATGAGAGAGGACCAGGCCTGGGCCTTATTTTATGTTTTGATTTTTATTTGAGCGCACCAGTCGTTCGTGAGGGGAATTAGGAAGTTTATTATTACATAGAGCAAATTAAATAGAATAGAATTGAACTCAATAGAAAAAGTAAGTGCTAGTATTAATTGATCAGGCGCTGATGAAAAATATTTTTTTTTTATAAAATTTTAAGTCTCAGCTGCTCGAATTGAGAAAGACAGATCATTCTACCATGATCATATCTTCAAATACTACTTTTCTCAAAGTCTGTATATATGTACAGTTCTTATAAACACACATTTCTGGAAATAAATAATTAAATAATATGACCAAAATGAAATACAGTCCTGCATAAATCTGATGTAACTAAGCCTGTGATTTATTAAAGGGATAGTTCACTCTCAAATTAAATTTTTATATGTTTTAGCTTACCTTTTAGGACGTCCACAGTATTTCCCATTTTGATATTTTTAGGTCCAACCGTTCTTGTCTGTGACTCACATTATGGATGTCTAAAGAGCATGCACAGAGGAGTCAAAATTAAACAATTCCCCATCATAAGTACACATTGATGACCTAAGACACAAAACGAGTGGTTTGTGTAAGAAAATGAACAGTATTTATATTGTTTTACCTCTTGTACACAACCACGTCCAACTGATCTGAGTGCACGAGTGCTTCCCGATGTAGCTTTTTTATCAAAAAGGGAGGGAATGGTGGATGTCGGGGCTTTTGCCATTTGCTGAGGCGGCCTCGCCCTAGAGCAGGATGGCGGGGCTGGGGGCCATGGGTAGGGGAGAGGATTAAGGGTGGGAAAACACTGGGACTGGGAGTGAGACTGCGCTGATAGCGAACGCGTGCTTGTGCTATCTTGGCTGCTTGTGCATGCGTGCGCCTGTGTTTCGTCTGGATGATCTGCTGGCCGACGCTCAGAGGATCGAAGGTCTTTTTGTGCTGGATCTGATGCTTGGCCCTGGCTTGCCGGGGGCCTTTTGTTTCGGCCTGATGAACGGGACTCTGTCCTTGAAGGTGTTGCCGTTGGATCGGGCCCGTAATAAGGAGCATAGCGGCCCCGATTTGTTTTGTCTTTGGCTTTAGATGGAGGAGTGGATATTGGTGGTTGCGCCCTCGTCTGAAGGGATACGTAGAGGGCTTTTAACTCCGCCTTGTTTAGCCGGTGAGGAAAGGTGATGCCAGTGTTTGAAAGTGCTTGGCGTAGACTTGTCAGTGTCCATTTCTCCATGGCTGGAGCGGAGGAGAGAGCTGAGGCATGAGAGGATTCTGGTGACGGTGGCTGACGCCTGGAAAGTGAAGTGGAATCCCTGCGTCTGGAGGTATGAGTGGTGGTAATGCGGGAAGATCTGCGACCCCGCGGTGCAGCCGCTGGCTCAGTAGGAGTGTCTTGCAGGGCGTTGGTGTCCCAAACTTCGGCTGTGGACGTATGCAGAGCTGCGTAGTGAAAGGCATCGTCATCATCAGAGGACGATTCGGTTTCAGACATGCTGCGGCGATTCGATGCGTCAATTCTGGAAATCGAGAGATAGTGAAGGAAGGACTTACTTGATTATTTATAGGCGTTTTCGTCTTGAGCTGATTGGTAAACTGTGTAATTGCTAATGATGAACTGGCCATGTTAATTATCCGTGCATGTTCCTCACAAAATTTGTTTAAGAAACTTCCCTTAGATCTTCACAGTGAAAGGTAATACTTCTGAAATCTGTGTAAACCATAGGCAGTAAGTGTAAACAATGAGTGATGTACACGCGCGAGAGAGCACATCCGGGGCTTGCCGCGCTTGCGCAGACTAAGCCAGAACGCGCGCTCACATCACATCAGAAAGCACTCATGCCCTCAGATCAGTTGGACGTGGTTGTGTACAAGAGGTAAAAACGATATAAATACTGTTCGTTTTCTTACACAAACCGCTCGTTTCGTGTCTTAGGTCATCAATGTGTACTTACGATGGGGAATTGTTTAATTTTGACTCCTCTTTGCATGCTCTTTGAGGCGGTGACCATAGACATCCATTATGTGAGACACAGACAAGAACGGTTGGACCTAAAAATATCAAAATGGGAAATACTGAGGAAACAGAGAAACATCAAAAAAGTCGACCAAAGTCGACATCACCTCAAATCACCTTAAAGTGATGCCCATGCACCCAGATTTTTGGCACTTATTCGGCGTCTATTGGAGAAATACATTTTACTTTACCGTCCGCATCACGTTCGGCTGCAGAAGCAGCCCAAAGATTTTCGACATGTTGTCAGAAGAAATTTGCTGGATCCTTTCCAACAATTACACCGTACCCTATCTAATTCACCTCATAGACGATTTCTTAATCATAACACCGCCTGACTCCATCCCAGCAGCAAACCTTATGACAACTCAAAAGGTTTTTGCAGAGCTCGGGATACTCCTCGCTCAGGAAAAAATGTCAGGTCCAAGTACTTCCATCGAATTTTTGGGAATCAACCTAGATTCACAAAAATTTCAAGCTTCTCTACCCCAGGAAAAACCTACATCTTGGATGTCCTTGAGGTAAGCTAAAACATACCAAAATTTAATCTGAGAGTGAACTATCCCTTTAATTTGGGTTTTGTAGAAAATAATTTATGCACCTGCAATGAAGATTTTGAGAAGTTATGTTGTGTTTGTGAGAGAGAAAGAAACTAAATACAAGCTTGCAACTCCAAAAACATTTTCTCGATGACTTTACTGAAATATTCTATACAAAATACAAATTCCACTGTCACAGGTGCTCAATTTTGTTACAGTAATGTACAAAGTGTCTCAAATGTACAATAGATGTTAATAATTTATTAAGTAGCAAGTTTGTGAGATTTTTAAAGCAAGCAGAAAATGTTTATAGTCATGTAATTTTACCCAAAAAAAATCAGTATCATTTCAATGTTAGGTTAGCAAACCAATAAGATAGATTTTATGTTGAAAACGTGTTGATTTGTCACAAGGTGACGATCTTTAGGGGCGGAACCAAATTTCGGGAAGTTTGGTTCCGCCCGGAAGTGTTTCCGCACGGACCGGAAAAACAGAACACCGGAACGTCCGGTAGCGCCGTAAGAGGGAAAATCAGGGAATTCGATGCACCTGTGCCTAGTTAGGGACAGCGGTTGGTGATTGGAGGATACGCTGGACAAGGCAGTACTTAAGGCCAAGTTATTTCACAGTCTGGGAGCTTTTTCTGGTGTGTGTGAAGCACTGTGTCGTGCCCGTCTTGGTGCGCTGCTGGTGGCTGTCTAACTCTCTCTCTCCCCCTCAGGCTGGAATTGTATGATTGTGAAGACATCGCGAACCTTAAAGGTTGAGAAGTGAACGGAATATATGGCGAATTGAGACGACGTGAAAAAGGGGATTGGAAGCGGCATTGATGTGAGTACTAAGAGCAAGCCGAAAGTGCCCTGTATATTGACCTGGCGTTGTGTAGATCTCCCCAGGAGGAGGAGGGCGGCCCTACCCCTAATATAGCGTGGTGGGAGAGCCGAAGGAATACTTATTGAAGTAGTCACAACGACGACATCACTAGCTAGGCCGCATATTCCATCGCCAGATCCGAACCAAGCGAAGTGAAGGAAGACGGGTGTCCTTTTCGTACACTGGGTGTGGTGGGTGAGTCTTCGTGCTGTGAAAACCTAAAATTTTGACGTGGTGCTGTATATTGCCGTGGGTTGCTGTGTATTGCCGTGTGTCCTGTCAGATAAACCCCCGCCTTCACGCACTCCGTCGCGGGAGGACAAGGAGACTGCTGGTTCTAGCCTAGTTCAGTACAGTATATGTTGTGAGCGTGCTTCAGATCTCCGGAGATAGCACGGTACGCTGTGTTCAGCCCAGAGGTGGGAGCTATTCAAAGCAAACTAACTGTGCTTTGTGTCCAATCTGATACCTGTGGAGAGAAAAGGAAAAAGAGAGTGAGTAACACAAGGAGAAACAGAGGAAACCTGTACTTACAATACGCTGTGTTCAGCCCAGAGGTGAGAGTCATTCAAAGCAAACTAACTGTGCTATTGTGCCCAAGTTGATACCTGTGGAGAGAAAAGGAGAGAGAGTGAATAACACGAGGAGGAATAGAGCGAACCCTGTACTTACAGTACGTTGTGTCCAGCCCAGAGGTGAAAGCCATCCAAAGCAGAGTAACTGTGTTTTGTGTCCAAGTTGATACCTGTAGAGAGGAGGAGAGAGAGTGGATAACGCGAGGAGAAATAGAGCGAAACCTGTACTTACAGTACGCTGTGTCCAGCCCAGAGGTGAGAGCCATTCAAAGCAAACTAACTGTGCTATTGTGCCCAAGTTGATACCTGTGGAGAGAAAAGGAGAGAGAGTGGGTAACACGAGGAGAGACCGAGGAAACCTGTACTTACGCTGCTGCCTGTGGAGAAAGAGAAAGCGAGTGAGCACCCAAGGAACGAACCGTGTGAACCAGTACTTACTGTGAGCTGCAATCAGCGAAGAGGTGAGAGCAAAACCAAGCCGAATTAACTGTGCCTTTGCGTCCCAGCCGTTGCCTGTGGAGGAAGAGAAAGAGAGTGAGCACCCCGAGAACGAACTGTGTGAACCAGTACTTACCGTGAGTTGTATTCAGCGAAGAGGAGGAAGAAGGAGGGCGCTACGGATACCTAAGACTCTGGCCGGGCCCCGAGTCCCACGCCCCGGATCCCCGTGGCCCCCTTGCTCCCTGACCTCTTCCCGGCCATAGCCCATCTGGAGGGCCGAGTCAGAGTTTAGTTTTAATTGCCCTTTCCCTATTCCCCAAGCTATTTTTAAATATTTAAATAAAGATTGTTTTATCACTTACTTGTTCTCGTGTTGTTTGGCCATTGGGTTGGCTTTGGGGACCTCCTCGAGGTGGAAGTTGAGAAGGGGTGTGGCTTAGTCAAAGCATAGCCACCCCTGGGTGTGACAGATTCTCTGACATCATTTCTACCAACAGAAAATCAACATCGATTTAATGTCAGGTAAGTGAAGCAATTGCGTCAATTTTAGGTTGAATGGTGTGCCTCACGTTGGATCAACATGACCTCGATGAGTAAAAAGATGTAAGATCGACGTCGGAGATCAACGTCATTTCGACACCACGAGAAATGTCGATCCTACATTGATTCTATGTCAGTTTGCTATCTACAGTTACATTTATTTTGTAATTAAATTACGTAACCCAGTTACATGTAACTAGCTACTCCCCCACACTGCACATCACCAGAGCTGGACAATAACAGAGTACATTCACTTGAGTACAGTACTTACATATAATTTTGAGGGATCTGTACTTTACTCGAGTATCATTTTTAGGGAGTACTCATGATTTTACTAAAGTACATTTGAGAGGCAAATATTGTACTCTCTA